>NC_056747.1:1045147470-1045264307 GCF_019279795.1 Protopterus annectens
ACGGAATACAGTAGGCATTGTCCATTTACACCCAACCAAATAAAACTATATGTAACTGTCTGTACTTGAGTGAAATGGCACCCTAGGCCTACTGTTTCAGACCCCCACACAGACATACCCTCCAGTCCTCCCCTCTGTTTCCCCCATGTTGGGCTCCCCATAAGATGCATGTTACCTTTTTCTTTCTTTTCTCACAGTTTGCCTTATTCTTCAGCTTTTTCAAAACACCATAACTTTCTATATGCTAAGAAGTTCATTGTTTTTTTTTTTCCTTTTTACAGAACCTTTTCATCCAATGATGGCATAAACAAAAATTATGAACAAAGGTAGAAATTCACTGTTTCTTTTCAGCTTTAGTTTTCCTGACATCCTTTCAACATACCTTTCTTAACCAACACAGCACAGTAGTAATCATTTAGGAAATAGCACAAAAAAGACAGGGTCCATTAAGCCATAGGGTTATAGATGCTCTGGCATGCACTTTAAAGCATTTTCCCAACCTTTAAATCCAATGGTGGCCTAAACTAAAATCATGAGTAAGAAAAGAATTTCAGAATTATTTTTATTTGTCTTTCAAGGAAGGTATTAAATTGTGCCGAAGGCTAAATGGTCAAAGCTGACAAAATAGTAGCTCGTAATAAACTAACAAGCCAATTGTTGTGAGGATTAACAGGTCTTTCCCAGAATACTGCCTGCCTCCCTAATCTCCCCCCAAAAATGGCAGTGACTATCTAGGTATCCCTCTGGTGCTAGATTGGGATGAAATCAGAGGTACAAACTGCCACAGTCATGTATTTCAAGGAACTGCTGACATATATATACATAGCATGCCACCTTACTCCTCACCCATAGCCGCCAAAGACAGCTACCAGTATACATTCCTTGATGTATGATTGTGAAGAAAGTGAAAAAATTATTACGGTAATGTACTCTACTTCAGTGCTCCTAGACAGTACACTGCTTCTACAGAAGTTGTAGTAACCTTTTTTGTACACCTCTGAGGTCTGTCAGAAAAGTAAAACATTAACCACACTATCCTTAGGCCAGCCATAAGCTATACTGATCTCCTGTGCATACCTCTAAGGATCTACAGTGATGAAAATTAAAGAAGTAATAACCGCACAATCCCCAGCCCCCCCCCCCCCTCCACACACACATGCAAGCTAAAGTAGTTTTCTGTACACATGCATCTAAGCATGACTGGTTTTAGAATGGGTGTAGTTGACAGCAGTGGCCATCATCAGCTTTATCCTAACAGGGTCATATCATAGCCCTGTTCAGGTTAAAGAGCATAATCAGAAAATTAATACATGTTTTTCTCATTTTTCCCTAACCAGAAATGGCTTTTGTGAGGCTTCCCACACAGTCAAGGATGACTGAGAGCCTCCTGTATGCATTTATACAGTCTAGCGAGTATGGGCCACCAGAATCCTAGAAGATCTAAGTGACTGGATGTTTTATGATATATTTTATGCCTTACTTTTGAAATATAATTACTTGTTAGCTGTATTTTTTTTACTGATACCCAAGAATAAAAATGTGTCCTAGCATTACTGGGTGTGTGCGCAGATAAAAATCTGTGATATTTTACACAGACACACACACAAGTGTAAGTCATAGCAATATTAGTCTTGTACTTATTTCAGCAAGTAATACATTGTGCAACACTGATACTCCTACACCACATCAGTGACTGCTGTTTAGCAGTCATCAAACAGCAGCAGGGGTAAGTTACTTTTATTTACCTCATCGAGGAGTACTGCATATATGTCACTGTTCCTGATTGCACAGACCTTCCCTGATTTTGCTCATAATTTTGCTCTGTCTTTTGTAAAAAGTTTGATTTGCTGGTAAATCGTTCAAAATTACAGGCATTCAGTAAATCCAGACATCAGAGTTTTATACTTATTGTCCAAAAAATGCATGTTTATACAATAGCTGTTATTCTGTTAACTTTTTAAGTGAATTAGAGTAATAGTGTGTTCTTGATTTTGAGACTTTATTCTGCCATTATTTTTGGCATTGAGATGAATTCTTTGGCAAAGAAGTTGAGAGTTATAGTATCGGGTGTTCTGCCAGTATTTAAAAAACTCCATGAAAGAGAAAACCATCCCTGAGGAAGGTATGCAGTGAGATCGGTTAGTCTGGACTATTGATCTCTCTAGTGCTTATCTTGCTTGTGTTCATTATCAGCTTTATCCTAAAAGAGTCATATCACAGCCATGTTCAGATTAAGGACCACAACCATGAAATTAATACATTTTTTAATCCTTATCTTCCCCAACCAGCAGCAGCTGTTATGGGGCCCCCACACAATCAAGGATGACCAAATGACCCCCTGCAGCCACCGGTATTGCAGGTACCTAATGGCTATGTTGTTCATTTTAGTGGAAATGTCCACCAGTAGGTTCTGTGGCACTACATCAGTGGTAAAATATTTAATGGAATTGTGAAGCCTATTACCTGATAAAATACTGTTACTATAACCAGAGATATCTTAGAATTTTAAAGGAGACACAAATACGAGCAATTATCCATCTGATTTCATAAGTATACAAGATTGCTGTACTAGCTTTTGTTGGTTTGACAGATATGTTGCAAAATATCAGGATAACATACCTTGTTGTGGTTGGGGGTGCCCCCCAGGAATTGGGGACCCTCAGCGAACGCAGGGTTTGTTGATGCCTAAAGCCGGCTATGGACTAATGAATCTTGTTTGAAGCAGGCTATGCTGAGCTGCATCATCTTTGGGATGTCTGACAAAATTCCTGAGGCTCCAAGACCAATCAAAGTACTTTTCCATTTATGTTCACTAATTCTATTGCACTTGCACTTGTATATCATTTTTATCTGTGCCTTATAGCTAATTTATCACATTTGCACTGTTTTAAAGCAATTTACTGATTAACTGCATTTCATTACTGTTTAACTGTATTTCATTGCTATTTACAATTCATTACTATTTAACTGCATTGTACTGCATTTCATTACTGTTTTAAACTGTTGTTTTCATACTGTGAGTTCTAGTTTTGTCTCCAAGTGGTTAATCTGTGCTTTTCTGTGAGTTTTACTCTGTTCTTAACCCTTAGATTGCATAGCATAGTCTGGATGCAGGTTTGCTGTATCCAGAGCTGTTTTTTTTTTTTCCTTTTGTGTTTCTGGCAGCCATCTTGTGTTTGGCCTTCTGTGTTTCTGACAGCCATCTTGTGTTGATAAGGGCCTTTCTTCTCTGCAAGTGAGAGTAGCAGGGCTGCCCGGACCTTGTCTGGCACATGCTGATTGGTAAAGAAAACAGGAGCTATCAGGATTGGCTAGATTTCTGTGTTGGTAAATGTGAGGCTGCCAGCCCAGCTGTCTGAATTTTGTAAATAATCATATGTCATTTGTGAATATTAATATGATTTATGTGCTTGTCATACAAATGTAAGAGAACTATATGTTATGTGTATGTTATACAACGACCCCCCCCATTAATATTCAAAAACGTGCACGCTGATTGGTCAGCTTGCACGTTGTAAATCAGTTATAGTAATGGAAAAAAGGTCCGGTCGCCTAGACGTTTTCCATCACTATAACAATTTTTTTAAGCAACGGAGAACGCAAGATCTCTATTGCTTCATACTGTCTTGCTATGTTAAACAAGTTTAACATAGCGAGACAGCTTTAAAAAAAGCAACGGAGATTCTCCATTGCTTTTTTTAAAGCTGTCTCGCTATGTCAAACTCCTTTAACATAGCGAGACAGTTGTAAAAAGCAACAGAGATCTTGCTTTCTCCGTTGCTTTTTCAAAACTGTCTCGCTATGTTAAATGGGTTTAACATAGCGAGACAGCTTTAAAAAAACAACAGAGATTCTCTGTTGCTTTTTTTAAAGCTGTCTCGCTATGTTAAATCTATTTAACAAAGCGAAACAGTTTGTAAAAAGCAATGGAGATCTTGCTTTCTCCGTTGCTTTTTTCAAAACTGTCTCGCTATGTTAAATGGGTTTAACATAGCGAGACAGCTGTAAGAAAGCAACGGAGAATCTCCGTTGCTTTTTTAAAGCTGTCTCACTATGTTAAACCCTTTTAACATAGCGAAACAGTTTGTAAAAAGAAACTGAGATCTTGCTTTCTCCGTTGCTTTTGCCCACAGCTCTGATGTACTGCGTAGGCATACGCATGGGCAGTACATCAGAACTGCCGCAGAATATCAGACAGCTGCGGAAAGGCAGCAAGGAGGCATTATACAATGCCATTATTTAAGAAAAGTAATTATTTTTTTCTTAAGTAATGTCATTTGTATAATAGCAGTAACCCACTTCTGGGTGTGGGTAATGCTGGATTTACCCACGGTTGGCTTTGTTTGGCCACTCTGGCTTTGCCCTCGTGACCAAACCACACCAACCGTGGGTAAATACAGCATTACCCACACCCAGACTTGGGTTATTGCTATTTTAAACTACTGGTGCAGAAATTTGTGTTGAACTGTATGTTATATACTGAGCTTCAAGAATGTAACCACAGTGTACCCTAGTGGAAAAGAACAGAGTTAACTTGCAAACTCTAAGAAAATAAGTAAATTGTTTTACAATTGTGTTTATCTCCCAGTGTTACTGAAAAAGACAGGATATCTACAGCTAGAGGTTTCTTTCTGTTGTCTTGAAACAGAAATAATTTCTAGGTTTGGCATATAAGGTGTTATTGCTCTGTGACTTCCTAGTAGCTGTATATCTGAGAGAGAAGTATTTTTCACAGAGAAGTTCTGTTGGTATCTGTTAGCCTGGGAACTGAAGGCAGGTGACAGAGTGATGTCATCCAGCTGACCCAGCAGTAATGTTTTGATATTAATTTGAGAACTCTGTCAGAGACTGTGCATTTTGTATTTGCCTTTGGACCTGGAAACATCCATCTTCAGCACTTCTGCCTTGCTAATAGTAAGTAACTAGGGAAAAGTATCTTTTAGATGTAGATATGAATATAGTAAAGATTAGTTTAGATGTTTTCTGTATTTATTTGAGACTGTCCTGCAATGTTTTAAAATATGTCCTGTGATTCTGAACTCTGTAGTCGCTGTGCTGAGTTATTGAGTATTGTATTGTTCCTTTAGTATTTGTTATTAAATATATTTAAACCTTTTAATTGTGACTGGTTTGTTTAGAGATATTTAAGTTATTAGGGTACTTGCATATGTATTTGGTGACACTGTGTGAGTCACTCCAATAGCCTTGAAACTCTTAGTCACAGTTACTATTTGGGTAATAGTAACATTACACAGTAAGATTGGTCACCCATTGGGAAGGACCTTAAAGTAGCTGATAAGGAGTTCTGGTGGCAGTGATAACTACCTTATGGTCTGAGCAGAAGGGGGCATACCTAGTAAACCTGTGCCAGTGTGTTTGTGCATAAATCAAATCTCAGTGTGTGAGCTATTTGGGCAGGGACACAAAGCACTGGTTGGACAGAGAGAGTGCTGGGAGGACTTGGCTTGGAACCCTGGCTAAGGACTCAACTCTAAAAAGGAAATAGAAGGCAAAAGGAATTGAAACACCACCAAAAACGAAGAAATGGACACATTTTGGAGAAATATATTGTGAAGATCCTGTGGAACATAACAAAGATGCTGAGTCAACAGAAGAAGTAAAAGAAAGAGTAAGAATTTCATATGTACAGGATATGAAATGGGATGAAGTAACTGCCAGAGAAATTGAAACAAAATTAAGGAAAGCTCCTAAATGGAAAACCCTGAGGTCAAGATGCAGTACCTAACATCTGGCTAAAAGTATTAACATTTTTACATGAAGATTTATCCATGATTAAGAACTATTTATATATGCATCCCAAGCAGATGCCATCCTGGTTAACAACAGGAAAAACAATATTCCTCCTTAAGAGCGAACCTGCAAGCCATCCTAAAGACTGTAGACCAGTAAGTAGCCTTATCTTGATGGACAATCTATGTAATGGACCTGATGCAGGCAGAGTTTGTAGTCATTTAAAAAAGCCCTCAGTCATGGCAGTAGAGTAAAAGTGTACCAGAAGAAAGCCATATGGAACAAAGGATCATTTGTTGCTAAATAAAGCCAAGAATAAAGAATTGTTAAAAATGAAAGACTCTAAGTATGGCATGGATAGATTGCAAAAAAGTAGTTGATGACATACCACATTCATGGATAAAGCGGTGTTGACGCTTTCTGTATTAATCCATCACATTGCAGTGACAATGAAACTTGCAAACCACTTTGCAGTTAAGCCATGGCAAGGGGCAAATTATTATCCCAAGGATAAACATTAAATGAGGATATTCCAGGGTGATTATTTTTCACTGCTGCTGTTTTGTCTTGCTCTTAACCCATTAAGCTGTTTGCTTAACAAATTAGGTCATGGTTACAATTTGGTCCCATAAAACAACTTTGCTTAAAGACTTTTTATTTACTTTTTGTGACTGACTTAAAACCATATTACAGATTGTAGACTTATTTAAGGACCTGTGTATATGGGTAGATTCAGCTATGAGTTTTTCTAATCATATCAACCAACTGGTTAATGATAGGTATAGAACTAGAGGTTGTATAAAAAGATTTATAAAGTCAAAGGAATCAAAAATAATGAAGTCATTGTTAGTTACATTTGACCCAAACTTGAGTATGGAATAACAATATGGAAACCCTATAAGAAAACAAGCATGTGTAAACTGGAAGGATTACAACGGAAATATACCAAGGGTATCCATGGATGTGAAAATTTAAGTTAAGAAAGACTAAAATATCTGAACTTGTACAGTGTCTCTTACATATATCTAAGAGATCTTATTCAGATATATATGGCATTTAGTGACAACTACCTCTAGGGATGTTTGGGATTAACAAAAAGTACTAGAGAATCATCAGACAACCTATGTAGGAGAGTAAAAACACCAGAGATTCTATAGGAATGAGAAGTGTATTAACTGGTTCCCTGACAGAATAGCTAATGCATGAAACAGACTACCAAATTACATTAAAGCAAGTACTAGTTTAGATATTTTTAAGAACAGCCTGGATACTTATTATGGGAACAAGTGTTTTGGTATATTGGCAAGCTAGAAGGGCATTAATGCCCGTGCTTGAAATATTTGTACGTACGTATGTATGTATGTATATAGTTTATCAGATGGAGTTAAAAACATAATTGCAAGTGGTTATAACTTTATCAGATGACATAAGAATGTCATTTGGTCTTTATAAATGTGCAGAAGCAACATTTAAGGCAGGACAGTTGTAGTACCACAAAATATCAAGCTGGGTTAAGAATGTGATGTAAAAGAATTTGATCAGGAGAGAGTGTAGAAATATTTGGGAATTGATGAAGGATTGTCAATAAAGCTTGAACAATTGCAAACAAAACTCTGTAAGGAATACTCTGGAGCACTAAAACAGCCTTGCCATCTAGGAATAAAGTCCAAACTATAAACCAATTTATTCCTGTTCTAATTTGATTTTTTTTTTGTGATTGGCCCCAAAAGGTATTGGATCAGTTGGACAGGAAAACAAGAACAATGTTTCATGCTTGGCAAATGATTTAATCTTGGTGTACACTGATTTTTATACATATTCCACACTGTGATGGAGGTATGAGCTTCCTCAAAATTGATTACATGTATAGATCTCCAGTCACGGGTCTGCATACATATTTGCTGACCTTATCTGATTCAAACATAGTGAAAGTTTTAAAACATAAAGAGAGGAAGTCCTTAAGATGATCTCTGCTTAGTTTAGCAGAAGCATTCCAGCATTGGGGGAATGGAAACCAAACCAGAAGTAGGTAGAAATCAAACAGCAACTGAATGTGCTAAAAACCAAAAGAAAGAATACAAGAAGGATCAAACGAGAGGTAAAGAAATGTGGGAGAGGCATCCGTATTGTGGCAAGTATAGAGGTCTCCTGGAACAACCTCATATTGATCAGGATTTGACGCATGAATGGTTAAGGAGAGGTGAGTTGAAATCAAAGGATGAAAACTTAATAATGGCAGCTCAGTTTACAAAGTCCATTGAATGTTTGGGAGAAACAGACAAATATAGGGTTTGTTAAAAAAATAATTGGAAACAGTCTTGCGTCTCGTTGCAGGATGTGATAGACTCATGCCAGAGAGTCTGTACACTGTAAGGCAAGACTGTGGAATTGGGGATTGTGCAAACACTGCAATATATATAAGTAGCTGAGAAGCAATGGAAACCTGAACCACAAAGCATTGTAGAAAATGATGGTGTACATCATGTGGGATCATCCATTACTAACAGTTCAAGAAATAGATGTGAGCAAACCAGATGTAGTAGTCAATGAAAAAATGCAAAAATAGCACTGATCATTGAAATTGCTACAACTAGTGATTACAGTGTCTTACGTACAGTGAGAGAGAGAGAGAGACAAACGTTGTAAAATAGCAATTTGCAGTCAGAAGTGAGAGCAATATCTAAGAAAGATACGCAGACAGTTCCAATAGTAATTTGAGGACTGTGTTTAATAAAAAAAGTATTTACATATGCTACCATTACAAGTAGCTTTGAATGAATTACAGAAGGGGCACTGCTGGGCAAATTGAGTGTTGCGAAGACCACTTTTTTGGCTATCGTCAATGATTGATGTAATATTAATTTCATAAACTTTAATTATACCCTGACTTAGGAATAAGGTCCATTCCCATCTTAGTAGTAGAAGCCAAAAAGACTTGGAGAAATTAAACAAAGAAATGTCTCAAGTGATAATTCAATAAAGATGCTTAAAAAAAGAAAAAAGAAACAATTTCCTAGACGTAGTCTTACATCTTGGGTCACCCAGGTGAGAACCTGCACTCTTCTTGGACATAAATTACATGCTGTAAAAACTAACATTACTACCCGTTGAGCCAG
Source organism: Protopterus annectens (assembly GCF_019279795.1). Lineage (NCBI taxonomy): Eukaryota > Metazoa > Chordata > Ceratodontiformes > Protopteridae > Protopterus > Protopterus annectens. Next base: position 1,045,156,338 of record NC_056747.1, read on the forward strand.
TGGCCTCAGCACCACTCAAATTGTTTGCTTGGAAAACTGCCCTGTTGCTGGAACTCGCCTCAGGCAGTATATGCAAGATGCACACACTAATGTGCAGAGACCCTTATCTTATTTTTCACAGAGATAGGGTAACCTTGAGAGCTAACCTGTCCTTTTGGCCCAAGGTAGTGCCAGAAGTCTCCCAAGTCTCCTTTAACCCAGCTGTTCATCCTCATGTATTTTTCCCATACTACAGAACAAGGGTGAGAGAATTCTTCAGTCTTTAGATCTACACAGACTACTTAAGATTCTACCTGTACAGAACAAAATTTCCAAACAAAGCTGATCAGCAGGTGGTATTTGCAGAAGGTAAACAAGCAAAACCAGTGGGAAAACAGACTCTCCAAATGGATAACCAACTGCATTGCTTTTTGTTACTTTCATCTTGATAAGCAAATCACTGGCAGAATCACAGCTCATTCTAAAAGGACAAAGGAGCCCAGCACAGCATTTCTAAATGTGACACTGACATAGACCATAGTAGAAGCAGCTACATGGTCTTCTGTGCACACCTTTACCAAATATTACCAGTTTGCTATATTTAGAGCTAGTGCCAGATTTGCCTGTGCCATACTGCAGAGTCTGGTGTCCCTAGCACAAAACACTGTCCAACTTCACCAATAAGAAAGCTTTGGGAGTTAACCTAAGATGTGGAAATGGAACAGTAGATATGAGAACATGATGAGTTTTAGTACAGTTATGTAGATAATGTACCATAATTTTAGATGTTAAGTTGATCAGTGTTGCAGTACCTTTTGCCTCCCTCTCTCCTGCCCCTCTTCTCTACTGCCCCAGGGGGTAGATAAACTACCAATCACTGCCACCCCTCCTCCTTGCACCTTACTCATCTAACAAATGGTCACTTGCAGTCAGGAGGGTCAGGGGGTAGGCTGTGCTCCTCTTGAGAGAATATCTGATTAGTATTTCAGACAGGAAAGACCTGATGCTGGTGCCTGCTAATGACCCTTTATACATCTGATGTCCTGAAGTTGGACAGCAGGGACATTCATAGATGGGAGGGATGGTGAGAGATTCTGATGCTAAAGCTCCAAGCCATAGTAGTGCAATATTGATCTACTTGAACATCTACAGTTGTTAAGTTATCTACACAACCATGCTTTCTTCGTTCTTTTTAAACTGGCCAAGAACACTTAACATTGGCTTCCCCACAGACTAGATTTACTCACACAAGGCAGGTTTGATACTCCCTAACTTACACTTTTCATTTGATTACCTGGACGATAGAATTTCCATACCTTTTAGGCACCTATTTTTCTGAGTACTTGCTGCAGGTATTAAAGAAGGCTAAAAAACTTAGTACGAAGTAGAAAGGATTTTCTCATTGGTTTCATTCTGAGAACCAGTACCATTTTAAAGCATTGCTGCTTCTGGTTCCTGATTATTTGTGTGAATTGCTGCCCTCTGGCCTTTCTTACTCCTCTGTCAAGATCAATTTGTTAATTTCTGCTTGTCTACCTGCGGTTCTCCCTTCCTTCCTACATGTCCTTAAGTCAAGCAGCTTTTGAAAGGGGTTTTACATATTCATCCACCAAGAAAACAGGTGGCTTCTTCTTAAGCTCTTAACTTTGCGCTTGAAAAGCTTGCTCTTTTTCTGTTTAAATCAGCTTATCATGCAGATTTGAGGTTCTTCACACACAAGACTGTTTTACTCATTGCTCTAACTTCTGCTAGAGAATTATGATTTACAAGCTCTTATGATGAGTCAACTCTACCTCATTTTTCACAAGGACTCTGTTTCTTTGAGAATCCTTCTTTTATAACTAAAATTGTTTCAGAATTTACCTTTGGCCAGTTTGAATCTCCCTGACTTTTTTTTTCTACCTGAACCCCAAAACAAGGGAGAAAACATTTTTCAGGTTTTCGGCGTCCGCATTTATCTCAAGTACCACCTTGAGAAAACTGAAGCCTGCAGGAAAGCTGTCAGCTGTTTGTCCTTTCTTCCTTACATTCATAGGAGTCAGTGTCAAAACAGACCGATTTCTAGATGGTTGCCTCTTGCTATTTCTTTTTGTTATTCTCAACATAACAAGTCACTTCCAGTCATGGTTAGGGTCAATTCCACTAGAACTTTGACTTTCTGGAAAGGGATGGACTAGAAGTATTCTAGAGGCAGCAACTTCATCCTGTGTACATCGTTTTACAAAGTACTACAAACTGGACATCTTTTCTGGGTCCAGAACAGTCTTTCTTAATGACAATTCTCCATGGGCTCATGGATTTTTAATTGACTTCCTCGTCCTCTTTCGATTTCTAAGCTGTGGTAATCTGCTTATAGTTTAAGCTACTGCAGTTGTGATCTAATGTTGAACATAGTACAATTGTGTATGTAAACCTACCATATCATAGATTTTGAAGAAAAATAAACCAACACTAGTGACTGAAGGTTGGACCAAAACCAAAAAGATAATGACAATCAAAATAAAAGTAGGTCCAAACGCCAAGGCTGAAAACATTCACTGCAAGACACAATGTGAAATAACATAAAAATTTAATGAGGTAGATGAGCACTTTCACAAATGTGCTTCGTCAGATCATAAAAACAAAATAAAACCTCCAACATTTATACAAATTGCTAATCTTGATAGGTAGAGAGGCTTTAGCAACCAGCTAATTGTTTAGTAATGTAATGGCCGTGCCTTCAATGCAGGCTTTAAAAGTATAGTGTAATTAATTCCAGGTGGCCTATGTACTTGCATTATTCCTGTCCACTTCATTTCTGAAGTCTCTGTCATGTTAATAGTGCCTCCCCTCTTAATCTAACATTGGTAATCTCTACCACAGTAAACTTAAACCAGTGCCCTGAATTGACCTGAATATGTTTATAATAATGCATTAAGTGTGTTATTCCTTCTGATGTCTCCCAGGTGCTGTAATACCCAATCTTTCAGTTTTTGGTTAGTCTTGCCAATGTAGAATGAGTCACAAAGTTCACATTTGGCCAAATAAACAAAATTCTCTGATTTACAATCTGCGTATAATCTAAATGTATAACATTTGGCTTTAATGGGATGAATGAACCTGTTGTTACTGGACATGGAGCCACAAGCCTTGCAAGACCTGCAAGTAAAAGTGCCATGTTCTAAATGGTTTGTAGCAAAGCTGTCTCCTAAAAGACAAATTATTTCTAAAAACAAAACTCGGATTGTCTCCTACGATCTCACAAATCCAGTCATCTGATCGTAGAATGGACCAATTTGGTTTAATAACCTCACAAATAGAAGTTATATTGCTACTATACTTGAGAGAAAAAACACAATGAGGCTTATTAATACATGAAACATAACTATCACCCATTTGTCTATGAAAATAGGGCTTACCTATGATACCTCTCAGGCCATTAACTTCCTCTAATTGAACATCAATGTCTATAGGATGATAACTTCTATCAACAAATTAAATTCCTTGGTAAAGGGTATGGGTAGCTTGTGCATAATCTTCATAATCAGTATGAAGTCTGGACAAGTGAAAAAATTGTCCCTTCATCACATTCTTAAATGTCCTACTAGGATGCATACTGGTCCTAGCTAAAAGGTTATTCTTCCTACATTTCTTTCTATACATTAAAGAATCTAAACTACCATCTTCTATGAACAGAACAGTAGTATCAGGAAAGTCTGTACTCCTCTCCAAATAATTCATGGTAAATCTAAAACATGAACTACTATTCTCCAAATAATTAATGAACGCCTTTAAGCTAGTGTGTCCCATCCCATAAGATAAAAATATAGTCAACAAAATGCTTGTAATAAAGCAACTGATTTTTAAACAACTGATCTGAAAACATTGCCTGAGCTCCCCAGTTAGCTAGTACCAAATTGGTATAGCTATTAGCGCAGGGTATGCCCATGGCAACACCCTACTGCTGCCAATAAAAGCTACCATCAAAAACAAAAGCTTTGTATTTTAAAATCAAATCAAGAAGAGCACAAATCAACTCTATATGTTCATGACTTAAATCACTACAAAAATTCATAAACTCACGTATGGTGTCTATACCAAAATCATTGGGAATAATAGTAAATAAAGTATTGATGTCCAAAGTGACTAGTAAAAGCTGCTTATCACTAACATCAAGATTACATATGAACCTATAAAATCACCACACCTATACTTCCTCCTACAACTTCTAACTGCTATCCCTCCTACTCAGCTAATATGTACAAGCACACCATACCTATAGTCACTGCATGCACACTCCTTGCATATATCACATCTTACCAAACCTCCACCATTCCTGCAGTCAACCACTACCACTGTACTACCATACACACCACCACTCATATCCCACCTCTACTCTACTACTCTCTCATCAAGTCAACAACTTTCCCAATACACCCTCTATGTAGACTACAGACCACAGTACCTAAACTAAAAGCAACCCCTCAACCGAACATAACCCTACCACCATACCTAATGCCCACAGAACGCAATCGGAAAACTTCCCTTATAAGCAAGCATATACAGAAATTGATAAAACTAATAATCTCATCCATATCCAACCTAGCACTCAGTGGAGACATCCATCCTAATCCTGGTCCCTCCATCTCCAACCCCTCCCCTCATAATCAGACTACAAACCACATCTCCCAAATCACAGCCAATAGAAAGCCAACCGACCTCCTTCTGATAAGCCTAAATATTAGAAGTATATGCAACAAGGTGCTTGAATTCCATGCCACCATAGACTTCTACTCCCCTGATGTAGTGATCCTTACAGAAACATGGTTAAAACCACACATTACTAATGAGCAAACCCTCCCTGCTGATTACAATATACTAAGAGTAGACTGACTAAATAAAAAGGAGGTGGTATAGCTATAATATTTAAGCAGCATCTAGACATCCAGATCTTAAAGTTAGCAGCTCCCCAAATAGGTAAGGAAGAAATAATATATGCCAAATTTAAAATAAACCAAAATAAAACCCTAAACATAATGGGTTGCTACTTCCCACCTGGCCATAACATCCCTCCACTTGAAAACCTCCTCAGCTGGACTACCCACCACCTACCCCAAGAAACTTTAATTCTAGGAGACTTCAACACTGACTGGCAATCCTGCTGTAGCAACCACCCAACCCATCATGTAAATCTTCATGGCTTCACCCAACTAGTCCAGTCACCTACTAGGATAAATAACTCCAACAAACACACTACCCTTGATTGGATTCTAGTCAATAAGAGCCCCCAGTTATATATAGCAGGCTGCTTATTTGACAGCCTCAGTGATCACTCCCTAACCTTCTTACTAAGAAAACACCTTTATAAAGCAAAACGCATCATCTACCGTCAAATACGCAAAAAAACTAACTTCAACCCTCTCTCATTCAGCTCATCCCTAAAAGACTGTAACTGGCAACCTCTAAAATACCTCAAACTAGATGATGCAGTTGACTACTTTAATAAAACATTCCTAAGCATCCTTAATTACCACGCCCCCATAAGACAGTCCCGAACTAGAGCCCAACAATCCCCATGGCTACAAAAAAACACGGTCTGAAATGAAAAACAGGGATAAAGCATGGGACATCTGGCGCAAAACCAAAACCCCCTCTACTAGGCAAAAATTCCTAGAACTACGCAATAGAACCAAAAAGCTTATAAAACAGGACAAAATCCAGTACTACCAGTCTGCCCTTACCTCCTCCCAACATAACCCCAAAAAATTCTGGTCCTCAATAAACTCCATCCTCCACCCAGGTAAAGTAAGTACACCCACTCCTAACTTAACTTACTCCTCCGAAAATATTGCTACCTCTTTCAACAATCACTTCACACAAACCGTACTATTACTAGCTAGACAACACAACCCCCCCCCCCCATAAACCCACACCATCAACTAGAACTAACAATCTCACAACTAGTTTCTCTTTCTCTCCTGTTCCTACCTCCAAAATAAAACAACTACTAACTAAACTTAAAACCACCAGATTAGCAGCAGACAACCTCCCAGGTGAATACATTCAACTTGCAGCTGACTCTACCCTACCCCTATTCATTCTTAACAGATCTCTGTCAGAAAGTTATGTTCCTACACTATGGAAAGTCTCGCACATAATTCCCCTACACAAAGGAGGCCCCGCCACAGATCTAACCAATTACCGCCCCATAGCTATTCTCTCACCACTCTCCAAAATACTAGAGAGATGCATTCATTCTCAAGTCTCAGATCACCTCCTTGCTAACAACCTCCTCTCCAACACACAACACGGTTTCCGACCTAACCATAGCACCACCACCGCCTTACTCTCTTTCTCTAACACTATCCTACAAAATAAAAATGCAGGTTATCTCTCCTCAGCTACCTTCCTAGACCTCTCTAAAGCTTTCAATATGGTCCCACACAAACAACTCCTCTCTCTTCTCAATAACCTATCCTTCGCTCAACCAGTCATCAGCTGGTTTCAGAGTTACCTATCTGACCGCCAACAAGCAGTTGTTTGGCAGGACAACCTATCCCCCCCAACTACCAGTCTCCATAGGAGTTCCCCAAGGGTCCATCCTGGGACCCCTACTCTTCTCTATTTTCACCAATAATCTAGCCTCAGCCACAACACATGGCACACTCATACAATACGCAGATGACTCAAACATCATCTGCACAGCCCACACCCTACTAGAACTGCAAAAAGTCACACAGGAAGCATTTTCTTCTATTGAAACTTGGTTATCCGATGCCCAACTAATACTCAACCCAAACAAAACAAAATTACTAATCTTCCAACCCACCAAACTTACCCTAGACAGCTCTCACTTTAACATCACAGCAAAAGACAACACTACCATCCATCCTACAGAACACACCAAATTACTAGGAGTAGAAATAGACAATAAACTGAACTTTGACATTCACATTTCCATGACCATTAAAAAAGTGCACAAAAAACTAGGAGCATTATATAGAAATCGGCAACTACTTACCAAAGCAGCTAAAATTTCGGTAGCAAATTCTCATCTTATCTCTACCCTGCTCTATGCCTCTCCAATATTTACTAACCTTAGACAATGTGATCTAAATAAGCTTGAAACCTGCTACAACAAAATCGCCAAATTCGCCACAGGAGCTTCTTACTGTACTCACCACTGTCTCTCACTAGCAGAACTGGGCTGGTTAGAGCTCCCCCACCTCCTTCAATGGTACCAACTTACACTCGCCCACAAACTAATAAACCAACCACTAAAAGTCCCATCCCTCCAGAATCTACTCCAACCCTACATAACCACGAGACCACTAAGATCCAGCCACAAAAACCTCCTACAGGTCACAAGAGCCATTAACTCTGGAGAAGCATTATTCTCTCGCACTATAGCCAAACTCTGGAACTCCCTCCCATCCTCAATTATCTCTGTAACTTCTTGCACCCACTTTAAATCTTTACTAAAATCACACTTCAAAACTTGCCAGATATGCCATTGCAACTCCCCCCTCTAATACCATTCACTCCCCCCACCCACTCTGTATTAGTAGCTGTATTTAGAGCACAACCAAAAGCTGTTTGCTGAATTTCCTGTTTGCACTTAATTTTAAATCGTTTTTTTCTTAAAACTTGCATATTTTCTGTCCTTGACCTAGCACTCTTGTGTGGGGTCATTTACTGCACTGTTATAACTTGATATTACTTGTGAACCTCTGCTATCTCTGTAAAAAACAAAAACAAAAAAAATCTTGCTTTTTCCCACTTTTCTGAGAGTTAAAAAAGTTCAGTTACAGGCTTGCTGTTCCTGAACTGTTTGAAAGTTTCTGTGAGGCCATTTTTGCTTGGGCTGAGGGAGGGTCTCTGTGTTCATCAGTGGCAGTGACTAACATTGAGCAGCTTCCCTGCCCCCGTAGAGGTGGTTACTGACTTGAAACTGTAGTTTTATTGGCCACTAGGGGTCATTTCCATAACTCCTTCATCTTCCTCTCTTAAAACCTAGTTGCCTCGTGGTTTGAGCGTCGTTTCAGGCTTGTTGGCTGTTGGTGAAGCACCCGCCAAGAGGGAAAAACGCTGAGAGAAGAAGGGAGCCACTTTTGGTATTTTTTCTCTGTTTATTTGCTAAGTTTTTCTGCATAGCTGCCTATCTTGAGCATTTTCTGGCTTGTTAAACTTGATTTCTGTATTAGTAGCTGTATTTAGAGCACAACCAAAAGCTGTTTGCTGAATTTCCTGTTTGCACTTAATTTTAAATCGTTTTTTTCTTAAAACTTGCATATTTTCTGTCCTTGACCTAGCACTCTTGTGTGGGGTCATTTACTGCACTGTTATAACTTGATATTACTTGTGAACTTGAAACTGTAGTTTTACTGGCCACTAGGGGTCATTTCCATAACTCCTTCATTTGTCCTCAGAGGAGTGGTTTAAGGCAGTAACTTGTAGTTTATTGGCCATTTTGGGTCATTTCCTGTCTTTTCCAGCCCCCTGCTATAAAGCACGCTTTAGCGCGATTTAGCGGAGTTGCTACTGTTGCACACTAGGGCAGCGCCGGTTAAGCAGGTTTAAACTATTCGGGCTACCTAAAGTCCACTCTTCAAATTTTCCCTTAAAACTACCTTCCTCGAACTATACTACTGATCTAATCAGCGTATCCTATAATTAAAAAGATCATCTCTACTTGACTCCAAGTAGACTATTCTCTATCTGTTAAACGTAGCACTTGCTCCTACAGTACTTATTACCTTGATACGGCACTCTTGTCATAGATAGTACCCCAAAAAGGCAACCCCCCATTTCTCGGTCACCCACGTCCCCCGGAATCTTTTTTAAAGTTTTTTTTGTCTATTCCTTCTAGCATGTTGAGGGATCAGTTGCTAGTGTCCTCTCCTGCTCAGCTGGTGAACCTGGGAATATTGAGGCAATGTTACAATTGCCTCATGTACACAGACAACCCTCTCCTCCTCCCACAAAACACAAATACATGCGAGAGATGCAACTAACTGGAGGCTGAGCTCTCTCTCAACATAGGACTGGCAAGACCAGTCAGGAGGAGAAGGTTACCACACACACTATAGACCCAGTCTCACATAGTACCATTACAACCTCAAATCATACACATAAACACACAGACATACTCGGAGGCTCTGATCAAAAATCTACCAAAACAGCAGAGGCCACCAAAGCAGACACCCAAACAACCACCACCTCAGAACACAACACCTGCAACACATAGACCTCACAGTCAGAGTGTCAAACAGTCACAGCCCTTAAGGCCAAACACAATGCCAGACACACTAGTCATTGGTGACTCCATAGTCAGACACACTGACGTCCCGCTCACCAGACTGAGTAAGGAGAAGGTCACAGTAAGCTGCCTGTCGGGTGCTAGAATCCGCCACATAACGCAAGCACTCAAGGTCTCTCAACAGCAGGTACAAATATGACTCAGTCATTGTCCACGCTGGTGTAAACGACCTGAGACGTACCTCCTTGGACTACATGAAAAGAGACATTGAGGAGCTCTCTGATTATGTAGCCCAGGCAGGTATGACCCTGACCTTGAGCAGTATCCTACCTTCACCAAGAATGATGCCACAATACAGAGATAAGATGATCAGCTTTAACAATTGGCTTAAACACTGGTGTCATTCAAAGGGGATCCAGTGTCTGTCTGCCTGGGATGACATGCTGGACAAGCCACGCTGCTTCAAGGGACGGCTTGCACCTGTCACCCTGGGATTCGGATATTGGCAAAGGCTCTTGCCACCCCCATAGTGCCTTTTTAGGCAAGGCTCAAATTCTAAACCTACCACCCTAGAACACAAAAAGGAAAAAACTAAGGGTAATGCTGCTCAATGCCAGAAGTCTAAATCTCAAAATGCACGCACTCGAGGCCCTTCTCAGTATGGAGAACATCGATGTCTGTGCTGTGACAGAAACCTGGTTCAAGGCTCCTGAGAGCACCCCAGCGCTATCAGGTTTTACCTCATATCATGCGTTCCGGCCCCAAAATCCAGACAATACCAAGAAAGGAGGGGGGGTATCCATATTCATCAAGGACACCCACACCTCAAGACTGGTGGCAACGCACGATGCATCGGAGACCATCCAGGTGCAATTAACCATAGGCAAGACTGCTCTGCAAATTGTAGCATGTTACAGGCCACCCTCACAAACTCAGGAACCTCACATGGCCTTCCTGAAAACACTAGAGGGATAAATGTATCGCCAAACACCATCATACTAGGTGACTTCAATTACCCTAATATAGACTGGGAACACTACTCAAGCCCAAACACCCTAGCCCAAAAGTTCCTGGAATTCATAAACTCAAATGCCATGGAACAACTAGTCACCATCCCCACAAGAGGAGATAACATACTTGATCTCATCATCACGAACATGGGAGCACAATGTTCAACACTGGAGGTGTACCCTCACTGGTGAGATCAGACCACAAACTAATCTCGCTGGAGGTCCTCATCCCACCCCACCTGAAATAAAAAGACCACAGTAAAGAACTTCTCAAAAGCCGACTTCACACTTCTAAAGACTAGTGTGGTCTCCTTTAAGGCCCCGAGCCAGCGGAAAACAGTACTCAAGCCGCTGAATCACTTACAAATGCCTTCTACCAGCACCTGCAGGACTGCATGGATAAGGCAATCCCAAGCAAAACAAAGACTCTTTGTACCAAAGGCAAGCGTCCAGTCTGGTGGACCCCAGCCATAAACAAACTCTACAACAAAAGGAGGAAGCTACTACAAGATAGAGCAAAATCCTTAAAAGGTAAGACACCCTTGATCACTATAAGTAAAAAACTAAGAGCTCTCATAAAATCATCCAAAGCAAATTTCGAGAGAAAAATAGTTAAAGACTCAAAAGACAATCATAAGGCCTTCTTTAGCTATGTTAGAAACCTGGGAGGAAACTCCCAGATATGCTCAGAGCTAGTTCAAAATGATGTGAAGATTACTGATCCTACAGACATTGCCAACATACTGGCTGACAGGTTCAGTGCAAACTTCTCCCCTCCCCAAAGGAGAGATATCTATACCAAGCGATTGCGGCCCCCGAAACATCTCCAGCGCCCAAGTGAGAATACCTCTCTCCAAAGCAAAAAACACACCCTCCATGGGACCTGATGGTGTCCCGGCTGTGTGCTCCATGAACTCAATGAGGAATTAAACCCACAGCTAGGACAGCTGTTTAATCAAAGTCTTACCTCTGGATACGTACCCAGGAGTGGCGCACTGCAACTGTGGTACCACTTCACAAAGGCGGTGCCTCCACCGACCCTGGAAATTACCGGCCCATTAGCTTGACAAGCCTTATCTGCAAAGCCATGGAGAGGATCATAATGGACCTCATAAATAAAGACATAGGAATTTGCAGACTTTGGATCCAACCCAGTTTGGCTTTGTCAAAGGCAGATCATGCCTTTTAAACTTGGTTGACTTTTTGAAACAGTCACCAAAGCCATTGATGAGGGAAAGGCAGTCCATACAGCCTACCTCGATCTGGCTAAGGCCTTCGATACAATACCCCACTCGGGTATCATTGAAAAACTCATCAGCTTAAATGTCAACCCATACATCACAAGATGGGTTGCAAACTGGCTGAGTGACAGAACCCACAGGGTCAGAGTTGCTGGCGCCATGTCAGACTCAAAGCCTGTCACAAGTGGTGTCCCACAGGGCTCAGTCCTGGGCCCACTCTTGTTTGGCATCTACTTTTCCAGTACAAGCAAACACAGGAGGGTTATGGCTGACAAAGTTTGCAGATGACTGCAAACTGGGCACCATAGTAGAAAACACATCTGACACAGATATCCTTCAGAAGGGTCTCACAGAAACAGATAACTGGTGCCAGAGCCACGGCCTAAAGTTAAATGCCAAAATGCATAGTCATACCCTTCGGGAAAAACAAGGTTACCCCTAGCTACCAAATAGGTGGCAATCCACTGAGCACAGAAGAAGTTATCAGGGACCTGGGGACCCAGGTTGATAGTAGTCTGTCATTCGACACCCATGTAGCTAAAGTAGTTAGGAAGACCTTCTACATTGCCCACCTTATCATGAAGGGATTCTCATCTAGATCAAGGGAGGTCATAGTCTCCCTTTACTCATCACTCATCAGACCAATGATTGAGTACAATGCCCCATTCGGAATGTATCTGACCCGACACTTGCAGCAGCTGGAGAGGCCACAAAAGTTCCTCACCAAAAGGATAAAGGGTCTCAAAATCTGTCCTATGCTGCCCGACTGAAAGAACTCCAGCTCTATTCAGTCGCACCGCTTGCTCAGAGGTGACCTTTGCCTAACATACAAGGCCATGTCAAACCCAGATTTGATGAATATGCTTCACCTCAAAAAATCTTGATCCATCAGAGCCACAAGGGCGGAGACTTAAACCTTGACACGGCTATTAATAGGACGTGCTGGAGGGATAGATTCATCACCCAAAGACTCCCTATGCTGTGGAACAAAATCCCGCTACATGTGAGGCAGAGCACCTCGCTGGCCTTGTTCAAGAGAAATCTTGACCAATGGATGGGAGATCGCAGATATACCCCAGGGATTACCTCAGTGTCACTGCTCGACAGAGGCACAGCAAAATAATGGGTATAGTTCCCCATACTAAAGGGGTGGCGTAAGCCACAAAACGATGGGCTAGGCTTGTAAATGCCCTCGGGCAGATAGCCTAGTATGAACCTATGAACCTATCAACAACCTACTCTTGGCAAGCTTGGCTACTTATGTTCCCAGCTACCTACCACATAATACTAACTTATTGAAACAACAACTGCTAATGGCTGTTATGTAACTCAAAACAGTTTGTATCAATTGTTCACTGATGAATCTCAACTACATTTTAACCATGTTTAGTATATGTCACCATATTTTAAAATTGTACTATGCTCTACAGCTGTTTTACATCTGTTTTCTTCTTGTCTTGCGCCCTTAACTGGATTAATGTCTATATTTAAATGTTATGTTTTTTTAACTGTATAATGCAAATAATAATGTGGAGCTTTTCTCCCCGGGCCTCCTCTGAAAATGGACCTGTGTCCAGTAGGACACTCCCGGTCAACAAATGTAAATAAATAAATACATATGAACTGCCCAAGAGTTTGAAGGAAATGTTTTGTATCTTTTAATAGAGCAGTAGCTTTTGGCAAAAATGGTTTAAGCTGTTGTTGTACAAAATGGAAAAAGGTTCTGTTACCCAACCCCTTCTAGCTACTATGGGCCGAATAGGAGGATTTCTTTCACTCTTATGCATCTTAGGGAGCACATGTAGTGAAGGGGTAGTTGGATGCTCTACCAACAAAAAGTCATACTGATGTAACCACTCCTTGTAGAACTGAAAATTACTATAACGACCAAAACATATTGACCAGTGAAAAACAGCTCTACTTTCAAAAAACACTTTTAATCACAGAACACACTTCTCTTAGCGCCTCGGCCGTAGCCTTTACAGAGTAAAAACTTTCATTGTTAAAAGGTATCTTATTTATACAATTTCTGTTAATTAATTAACAATTAAATTATCACAATTATCCAATTCTCTTCTTAAAGTTAAAAAACATTATATAAAACTATGCCAATTGCATTCCTTGTTCATATCCTTAGATATAAGTGTGTCATATTTCATTATTAAAATAGATTCCGTCTGTCTTAATACATATTTTAATAACTCTACATTTCCATATTGTAATGTTACTTGTTCCAACACTGTTGCTTTTATGGTTTTTATATCACCATTGTGTTCTTTATTAAAGTGTTCAGCTACAGGACTGAGAATTTTGTTATTTCTGATGTCTCTCACATGCTCTTTTATTCGTTCTGCCAAAGATCGTTTTGTTTCCCCTATATAAGGGCACATTAAACCATAAATCACACCTTTACTGTGACAGGAATACGTTCCCACTGTATTAAATCTCTTTCCCCCTATTTTCTCTATTTTTGTTATTATATGCTGGCATACAGAGCATTTACCACAGGGAAATGTTCCTTTTATTTCCACATTCTCCAGCATTTTCTCTATAGGTCTTCTATATTTTGCATGCACCAGAAAATCCTTTAAATTTCTTCCCCTTTGGTAAGAAATTCCTAACTCTATTTGTGATAATGATTGAACATCCCTTCTAATTTGTTCCCAGTATTCCTTAACCACTTCTGTCAATCTCTGAGAAAATAAGCTATATTTAGTAACAAAAAACATGTTCTCCTTTCCAGATGTCATTTCTACAGCTTCTTTTCTTTATGTCCACCTACATTAACTCTTGTCCCTCCTTGTTTTTTATTAAATATTTTCTGTACGCTACCGTACACGTTATCCATCTCATAACCTCTTGAAATAAACATCACAGCCACCCTCTGAGCCTCTTCATATGCTTCTTTTATGTCACTATTCAATCTTTTAATCCTAAGCATTTCTCCATATGGGATAGATTCTATTGTATGCTTAGGGTGACAGCTTGTAGCATTCAACATCAAATTTATTTGATTAAACTTTCTGTATATATTAGTATGTATTTTTTTATTCTTATCAATAAGTGTAATATCTAAAAAATTAATCATTGTACCTCTCTGAATACCATCAAATTTAATACCAAATTTATTAACATTTAAATACTCTATAAACCCAGATGAAATTTATTTTCCCCCTCTGCAAACAAAAACTAAGTCATCTATAAATCGATAATATTTTATTACATATTTTCTAAAAAATTCACTTCTGTAAATATGTGCATTCTCCATCAACCCCATAAATAAATTGGCATATGCTGAGGCAAATGCCGCTCCCATTGCTGTACCTATATTCTGTTTATACAGCTTACCTTCAAATTCAAACATGTTATTTTTAAGACAAAAATCCAGTAGTTCTTTGATATATACTGAGTCTTGGGACTATCCCCTAAAAAATATTGTATGGCTTCTAAACCCGGAGTATGTGATATATTAGTATACAAACTCACTACATCTGCTGTTATGAAATACATATTCTCATCCCATATCACATTTTCAATTTTACTCAGAAAATCAAAAGAATCCTTTATATAGGATGTCAACTTCAGCTACAAGCTGTCACCCTAAGCATACAATAGAATCTATCCCATATGGAGAAATGCTTAGGATTAAAAGATTGAATAGTGACATAAAAGAAGCATATGAAGAGGCTCAGAGGGTGGCTGTGATGTTTATTTCAAGAGGTTATGAGATGGATAACGTGTACGGTAGCGTACAGAAAATATTTAATAAAAAACAAGGAGGGACAAGAGTTAATGTAGGTGGACATAAAAAAAAGAAAAGAAGCTGTAGAAATGACATCTGGAAAGGAGAACATGTTTTTTGTTACTAAATATAGCTTATTTTCTCAGAGACTGACAGAAGTGGTTAAGGAATACTGGGAACAAATTAGAAGGGATTTTCAATCATTATCACGAATAGAGTTAGGAATTTCTTACCAAAGGGGAAGAAATTTAAAGGATTTTCTGGTGCATGCAAAATATAGAAGACCTATAGAGAAAATGCTGGAGAATGTGGAAATAAAAGGAACATTTCCCTGTGGTAAATGCTCTGTATGCCAGCATATAATAACAAAAATAGAGAAAATAGGGGGAAAGAGATTTAATACACTGGGAACGTATTCCTGTCATAGTAAAGGTGTGATTTATGGTTTAATGTGCCCTTGTAATAAATGTTATATAGGGGAAACAAAAACATCTTTGGCAGAACGAATAAAAGGGCATGTGAGAGACATCAGAAATAACAAAATTCTCAGTCCTGTAGCTGAACACTTTAATAAAGAACACAATGGTGATATAAAAACCATGAAAGCAACAGTGTTGGAACAAGTAACATTACAATATGGAAATGTAGAGTTATTAAAATATGTATTAAGACAGAAGGAATCTTATTTTAATAATGAAATATGACACACTTATACTTAAGGGTATGAACAATGCAATTGGCATAGTTTTATATAATTTTTTTAACTTTAAGAAAAGAATTGGATAATTGTGATAACTTAATTGTTAATTAATTAATTAATTAATTAATTAATTAATTAATTAATTAATTAATTTATTTATTAATTAATTTATTTATTAATTAACAGAAATTGTATAAATAAGATACCTTTTAACAATGAAAGTTTTTACTCTGTAAAGGCTACGGCCGAGGCGCTAAGAGAAGTGTGTTCTGTGATTAAAAGTGTTTTTTGAACGTAGAGCTGTTTTTCACTGGTCATTCTGTTTTGGTCGTTATAGAAAAAGTCATACTGATCCTTTCTAATCTGTTGCTCATCCATCTCATTAAATTTTTGTTTTATTTCGCATTGTGTCTTGCAGTGAACGTTTTCAGCCTTGGTGTTTGGACCTACTTTTATTTTTATTATTATTATCAGTAGATTTTCTAATAGATCACTGTTGAAGTAGTGAAGGTGTTTTTTTTTCATATTGTCAGTGTGTGGATGTATATACTCTTCTGTATATAGTTAATATTGTGTTGCGTTTCCAAGCCCTTGTTTGTTTTTAATCTTTCAGGGCTATTGCTTTCCTTCTTTGAGATAAGAAAGCTGTGACATTTTGTTAATGGGTCCTTCTCTGAACCAACCTCTCGGTTTGGAGTCCTTGGATCCAACTCTTGCACAGGACAGTTGTGCATTGGAGCTGAGGCTTCATATTTCCTTGACTCTGATGACTTTTCTGATTTAGTCAACTCTGACACTGTGGGAGTATTGGAAACGAACCATCAGCACTGACCCTGACAGGGTAGGATCGGATCTGAGGTCTTTGGATCCTTTCCTTCCTCTACAGGCATTGGTAATTAGGAGTTAAGCTCTGCATCCCAGCTGAAGGACTTCTAGGGTTGAGCCACACTTTCAAGGGTTTCAGCTCCTAGAGTGATGCTGCTTGAATCCATGTCAAGCTCAGTGTTTTAAGCTTTTGAGTGTACTCTCTCAGCTTAGAGAGAGGTCTTCCTTTCCACAGCTGTATTCAGCCCTCCCCCATAGTATTTCCCAGGGTAGGCTGCCTGGTCCGCTGGCCCCGTTGGGGCAGCCAGTTCCTAGGAACCATGAGTCTGTTCTCTCAAGAGAGACTGTATCTGTTTGAGTCTTCCCCTTAACAATCCCCAATAGGAAGTTCACAAGAAACATAAGTGTAAGAGGAGACACTTGGATTCCCCGAAGGAATCTCCAACCACTGACACTGATTTTGATGAGGGAGAAGGTTCTTCCAGACCCCCTCTTCTTAGACAGAAAGGGGGTTGGTCCTTTTAAGTGCCTTCTCTGAAGGAATCCATTTCTGTTCTGGCCCGTCTGTTTCTGGTGTGCTCCCCCTAGCTGACAGAATGC
The DNA here is from genome assembly GCF_019279795.1 of Protopterus annectens. Classification (NCBI taxonomy): domain Eukaryota; kingdom Metazoa; phylum Chordata; order Ceratodontiformes; family Protopteridae; genus Protopterus; species Protopterus annectens. The sequence goes on from NC_056747.1 coordinate 1,045,173,673, forward strand.
TTGACTTGATCTCTTCCTAGGGATGGAAGGAACCAGACACAGCAGAACCTGTCCCCAAAAAGTCTAGCAAGTTTTTGCTTGCTCACAAAGACCACCCCCATTGGAACCAGGGTCCCCATCAGATTCTATGGTAGTGGCAGCTGCCACTAAGAAGGAGCTGGCAGAAGAAAGCTCCTCTTTCTATCCACCGAATTAAGAGTCACACACATTGGACATATTTACGAGCTGTGCCTACTCTTTCTCTACTTTTTTGTTGAGAACTCTTAATTACTTGACACACGTCGCTCATTTCCAGAGAGGTTTGACAAGAGAAATCTCCATTTTTCTTCTAAGGCTCTTGACTGTAGATCAGAAAAAATCCATTGATTTCACAGTTGGCTACCTTACAGTTGCATCTTATCTGTAACATCATAGAGGGTGCAGCTAGAGCAGCTGACATGGGCATTTCCGTAAAAAGACATGCCTGGATGTGGCAAAGTGATTTGGCAGAGAATTTCGAGATGTTCTTCGTCAATGCCCCAAATGATGGATCAACTTTGTTTTGTCTCAGAGTGAGAGAGACCATCTCAAGAAGAGAGAAGGATGGCAAATCCCTGTCTGCTGTAGGAATCAAATTCTCTACCCCTCAAATGACCTTTTCCAGAAACAAGAAGGGTGGAAGAATGTGGTTTTGTAAATGCCAGGGCTTCGCATCCAAAACTTCTGGAGAAAACTGCTTACGGCAAGGGGCAGATATGGTCTGCAAATCCAAGGCTTTAGGGGGTCCTTTCTTGGAGAAGCTTTTCCAGTGTTACTGAAGAGTTGCCCAACTATCACACTCTGGAGGCATTTAGGAGCCGCTTATTCTTGCACCCCGCAACCTGGATGTCCATCACTCAACACAAATGGATGCAGAAAATCATAAACAGAGGCTATTTCCTCCCCTTCCATACCCTTCCTTCGTGCTAAAAGAATTCCTCATGTTTCTTCCTCTCAAAAATTGAGTCATCCAAGGGGTTCCTTCAGAGCAGAAAACTGGAATTTACCCATAATTCATTTTAGTGCCAAAGAAAAATGGGGACCTAAGGCCAATTTTGGACCTCAGTCACTTGAATAAGTTTGTGAAGCTACTAAAATTTTGGAAGGTCGTGGTTTAGTCCATTCTTCCGTAACTGAGGAGGAATGACTGGATGTGCTCAACAGATCTTCAGGATGCATACTGCCATGTAAAGATGGACAGACACTACAGAAAGTACCTTCACTTCTAGCTGGGAGTCGGTCATTACCAATTCAGAGCTTTGCCCTTTGGTCTCAAAACAGCTTCCCCCAGGTGTTTACCAAGTGTATAGCAGTCATTGTAGCTCACCTACAACTGCAGGGTTTCTGGGTATTTCTGTATTTGGATGATTGGCTCAACACGTCCCCTTCTAGGAATCTACTCATTCAGTCTAGGAACGCATTGCTCCAACTGTGCACATACTTGGAGATTACATTGAATCTAAAAAAAGACCCAGCTACAAGCAGCCCAGTCTCTGGAATTCATGGGAGCGTTTTTGGACACATGACTTCATTTAGCAAAACTCCCTCAACCAAAAATTACATCCCTTCACCAGCAAGCCCAACAAATCTTATCTGCCCAGAAGCCACTGACGAGACTAATTCTTCACCTTCTAGGCTCCATGCCAGCCACCATCATATTAGTGCCACTAACCAGATTCAACATACAGGTTTTTCAGTGGACTCTGGCGGTTCAATGGTCAGTCAGAAAATAATCCATGTTTTTTTCTAGTGATTGTAAAGAACATCTGTAGAACTCACATACACTGGTAGCTAGAATCTCCACATGTTCCACAGGGATGTCCTTTCATTCTTCCTCCCCCTCCCCTCAAGCCACAATGACCACTGACATTTCCCAACTGGGGTGGGGGGCTGGACATTTTAATAGAAAGACAGTGCAAGGCAGATGGTCAAACAGAGGTCAGTTTTCACATCAGAAAGTTGGAGATGAGAGCAGTCCTCCTAGAGCTGCAGGCCTTTTAGGACTCTCTCCCTTCCAGTGTGATATCTACTCAGACAGACAACATAGCATTTGTTTGGTACACCAATAGACAGTGAGGAACCAGATCTTACCCCTTGTGTCGAGAGGCCATGAGAGTGTGGCAGTGGGCGGTATCCTCTTGCTGCTTTCTAACAGCAATGCATATCCCGGGGAGATCCAATATACTTACAGACAGAGTGAGTAGATTCATCCTGTTTCTCACGAGTTGTCCCTCAATCCATTAGTAACAGAGTGGATTTTTCACCCAATGAGGCCGATCTTGTGATCTATTCATGTCTCCTCACAATGCCAGATGTAATAAGTTATTTGCTCTAATTCCATAGAGGAGGAGCCACCCAAGGACTCCCGAATGCACCCTTGGCCTCTAGGTCTCCTTTATGCCTTTCCTGCAATGCTTCTTATTCCAGGTTTCTACAGAAAGCATCTGTGACAAGGGTCAGTCATCCTCCTAGCTCCTTGTTGCCCTTGACAAGTGTGGTTTCCCTTCCTCTGGCCTTCCCTTGTTCACCCTTCCTGGATGCTGGGCTCTGACACAGTTCTTCTGTCTCATTCATCAGGGTCACCTCACCTAAACATTCATTTCTTCAAATTGTCCGCATGGTTTCCCCAATTCCAGTCATGGTTCAGCAGTCCAGATTTTCATCTTTAGCTGTTCACATTTTGTCTTCCTTCCAAAATCCCTTGACTAGAACAATTTATAAGAGTAAATGGAAAATTCTATTTTGGCAACTGAAAATACTGTTAAACCCCCCTCTTCCAGCAATTTTGGACATCTCAACATCTCTTCTATTGTGGAGCCAGCTGTTCAACAGTCAAGGTACAGCTAGCTACTATATCTCCTTTCCACATGGGTGAAAACCATATGCCCATTGCATGTCTCAGACTATCCAAGGTTTTATAGGTTCACACCTTCATAGGTAGGTACTAGGCTATTGATCCTAGGGCCTATATAAGCCTAGCCAAATGGTACCCTGGCTTTTGCCACCCAAGAAAATTATTTTCCTGTGCCCTTGTCAAGCAGAGCCACAGAAGTGATCCCCTGGGTGAATTTCCTATCTCCCATCCAATCATCAAGATTTTTCTTATAGAGTGCTAATGAGGAGCTTTGTTTGATATAGATAGGTAGTTTGTTCCAGAGTATGGGAAGTCTCTGAGACAGGAATCTATCCCTCCAGCATGTTCTGTTTATTGTGGTGACAAAGTTTAGGTCCCTAGAGCGTGTGGCTCGGAGGGATTGGGATTTCTTTACGTGGAGCATGTCCAGCAGCTCTGGGTTTGACATAGCTTTGTATGTTAGGCAGAGATCGCCTCTGAGTAGGTGATATGCAACAGAGTAAAGTTGGAGTTTTTTTAGATGGTCTGCATAGGGCATCTGTTTGAGGCCGGTAATCCTCTTTGTGAGGTATTTCTGTGGCCTTTCCAGTTGTTGTAGATGTGTTGTGAGGTACATACCAAAAGGGGCGTTGTACTCTATAATGGGTCTAATGAGTGATGAGTAGAGGGGAACAATGACCTCTTTTTTTCCTGGATGAGAAACCTTTTGTGATGGTGTGCCATGTAGAAGGATTTCCTGACTACTGTGGCGATGTGATTATCAAAGGAGAGACTACTGTCCACCTGTGTCCCAAGGTCTCATCACACTTTCGGTGTTAAGTAGACTACCGCCTATGTGGTAGTTCATGGGTACAGAGTTTTTACCAAAAGGGATGACAATGCACTTTTTGGCATTGAGCTCGAGGCCATGGCTTTGACACCAGGCATCTGTCTCAGTGAGGCCCTTTTGTAGGATGTCCACATCGTTAGGAACTTTGATTATGGCTCCTAGTTTGCAGTCATCTGCAAACTTTGTTAGCCAAAGACCTTCTGTGTTAGCCTGTACTTCAGAGAAGTAGATACCAAACAGGAGAGGACCTAGGACTGAACCCTGTGGTACTCCACTTGTCACTGGTCTGAAGTTAGATTTAGAGTCTGCTACTTTCACAGTGTGGGTTCGGTCAGTGAGCCAGTCGGCAACCCATTTTGTGACATAGGGATTGATACCTACTTTAGTGAGTTTGTCTAGAATTCTAGAGTGGGGGATGGTGTTGAAAGCCTTGGCGAGCTCTAGATAGGCTGTGTGTACCACTTTACCCTCATCTACAGCTTTGGTGACCACTTCAAAGAAGTCTATCAGGTTTGGGAGATATGATCTGCCTTTTACAAACCCAAACTGGGTAGGTTCCAGAGTTTGGAGATTACCAATGTCATTTTAGGCACCTTTTTTACTACACCTTCTACTCAGAGAACTAGTCCCTCCATGGGATATTACAGTTGTACTACAGGCTTTGACTGGACCTCCATTTGAACCGTTCTACTAAGGCTGACCTAAAATTTTTGTCATGGAAGACTTCATTTCTGGTGGCTATCACTTTTTCCAGGAGAATTTATGAGCTACAAGTCCTGACTTCAAAACCTCCTTAGGTACCTAACTTTCCATGAGAACAGAGTGTCATTAAGAGCAAACCATTCTTTTCTTCCTTAGGTGGCTCCTCCATAAATCAGTCCATAAGTCCTCCAGTGTTCTTCCTAAACTTGACAAGTGACTATACTTTGCATTTGCTTGATGTCTGTCATCAGTTGCGTTTTTATTTGCATCAGCTGAAGTTTTAGGAAATCTGATCAGTTATCTGTGCCCTTTTCCTCAGCTAAACTGAGAAACAGAATCTAAAGGTCACCCTTTCTTGATGGTTTTCACAGTGGATTTCTTTAGTTTATCAAGAAAGAGGTCTGCTGTAAAGGCTTACTCCACCAGATCTGTGGCTTTGTCTGCAGCCTTCATCTCTAGTGTTCCACTTGATGACATATATGCTACAGTTATGTGGTTCAGGTATATTCCTTCATCTTACAGTATAAATTAGATATGTAGTCCAGCTGTAGAGGCTGCTTTGGTTCAGCTGTGCTCCAGAATATCCTTTCATACGGCCTCCCTAGTTTGAAGGTAGCTGCAAACTGTTCTGTACATTGAGGAATGGATGGAAAAGACAACATTAGTTACAAAAGTTATGTACTCACCGTGATAGATCTGTGTTGTCTGTTTCCATCTTTCCTCAACTACCCTCCCACCATTCCCTTCCTAATTTTTTCTTATTATATTTCCATTTCAAGATGGTTCTAGCTGACCTTGCCTTGGCTCCTGGAGGCTGTGTCTTTTTTGTTTCATTTTGTTTATCAGCCACATAGTGTTTGCTAGTAAAATTATTTATCTGTTGATACTCTTGTACTTTTAAATTCCATTTTATTAGTAGGCAAACTTGATCTGAGGTAGCTTGCTCCTCATGCAAGGGGTTATGGGTAGGGGAGGAGCCAGAACACTGGATCCAAAATGTTGAAAAGACCAAAGCCAAATCTAAGATTGGATCCGAGACACATATGTTGAGGAAGGACAGAAACTGACAACTTAGACCGATTGTTATGGTGAGTACATAAATTTCATTTATTGACCAATATTCTAGTACCTTGCAGTCTGTCCTTTAGGTATAATCTCATAATCCACCAGTTTTACATGTGTGACTACCAGAATGAATTTTACAAAATGGTTTGCAGACATTTTTGTGGTCAACAAACATAACTGTTGTTTGAACATATCACTTGGTGTTTGGTCCTGTAATCTGATGTTAGTTTCAGGTCATCTTGATTATCATTGTCATTTTCAATTTTTATGCTTACTGATGTTAAGACCTATTTCCTATCCAAAATACTTTGAAACTGCTAGAAGAATGACACAACAATCTCCCTTATTTAACAGATTCTGTTGGAGGGTTCTGTTAACCAAGTAGTGCTTTTGCTTGCTTTCTTACAAGCTTTCTCACGTCCAGAATTAACCTATGAGTCATGCAGTGTTTGGATTCTGCAGAAGTATTGCATGTACTGAAGTGAGTTCACAATATTGCACTGAAGAGAGTTATTAAAATAATGTTATTTCAGGCTGTAGTACAGCATGCTGTGTGGAATGCAGCCGAGACCATATCAGTTTTGGTTTTGACACGGCCAGCAATAACAAAACTTCAGAGGATTTGAGAGAAACCAACAACATGGCTATGTTAACTTCTAAAATGGTCACCAGCTCAGAGGCATTAACAGTTTGCAGCACCAGGGGTATTGTGTTCTACCTTCAGGGACAGCAGTCTAAATCACTGAAACCTTGCCCAACTTTCCCACTATGGAAGCATTCATACTCATTTGTCCTTCCACTTGAATGCATAACTGACCATCATTCTAGATAAGTGGATCAGGATAGTAATAATCCTGATGATGTGTGACTGTCTTCCTCCCTCTGCCTCATTCCTACTCTCTTCCATTGGTCTGGTATTCCGCACTCTTAGAAGTGTGCAGTAAAAAAAAAAGTCTTAAATTGTATGCAGTAAAGAGCAGTTTGTGAGGTTCCGTCAGACAAAGAGGGACTGAGTTATTATTCCAAGTTCTTTTAACTTCTCAAAAGGACTTTAGACCAGTCTGAGGGGTCTAAACTAATTAATTTCCACAGACTTTTGAATGGTCATGGTGCAGTTGAAACATCCTTTTCATCACCAGGAGACTGGATGTGTTTTTTTTTTTTTTGGACTTCCATGTTACCTTTTTGATGAAGGCATCCAGGAGGTTTCTGCAGTTCTGGGTAAGAACCACTCATTGTTAGTCCCTGGACACGTCCATTGCCTCACCTCAGCCCCAAGGATGTAGACCAAATGCATGTGAGTAACTGTTGATATCTGGTTGCAAGGTTGAAAATATTTTTCTACTGGGTAGACTCCCAGACACTTTAGCATATGACAGTCTTCATTTCTGTGAGGAAGTCTCTCTTAAGTCTTTTAGGGATGTCTTTGTGTGTCTCTTTGTGTTTTGTGCGCGTATGTGTGTGTGTGTGTTGTGAATGTGTGTGTATTTAGCAGATGCTTGTGCAGATTGGTAAAAAGGCTGCCAGCAATTGCCTAAACTACTTGGGTGGGTAATTAATAACCATGGATATTTTGCTGCTAATATGAATGAACACTGTGTTGCTCATGCATGACTGTGGATCACATTATTGCCAAACAGTGCAACTCAGCCATATTTGAGAAGCTGGGATTGCTCTCCTTGGTAGTGCTTTCATGAATTTCAGTCCAGTTTCAGAAACAAAACCAGTTCTTCACTGCATAGGGATGGCTGCTCCCAAATAGCATTATCATTAGTGTTGCATGCGTAGGAGGTCTGCAATGAAAACCATCTAAGACAAGTTTGTCAAAGAAGAAACATCACCAAGGACAGGATAATAAAGAAACGGGAAGAATGGTTGGAGACAAGTAGGCAACTTGAAGAAGGGTGCAGGCTGTGGTTGCAGCACTGTAACTCTTTGCTTAGAAAACAGTTAAGTGGTAGAGCTGTAGTGAAACACTGATTCTTGGAAAATATGACACAAAATATCACAGCTGAAACATTAAAAATTCATTATTAAAACTATACAAGGTCATAGCTTAATGCATCACAATAGAGTCATTAAACAACATTTTTTGCAGGGAGTGAGATAGATGTTCGGCCCACTAGGATTTGACGCTCTATAGTGAAGATAGAAATGTAAGACTTAGTTTGAGTATATACTAATTCTGAGATTATTGCATCTCTGAGAATACCTTTTACTCCAAGGAAAAGCAATCACAGACTTTGTGTGTAAGTAACAAAGGTGTGGAGGTATACCCCCATGTGGGGTGTATGTGTACATCTATGGTTATTTAGTCCCCACTCCACATTACGACTGTACAGGTTGATGCTCCTTGCAAAAATGCTGTGTAAATTGTAGAGTAGCTTTTGATTGTACTTTGTTTCAGTTAGATTAGTGATTAGTGTTTACAGTTTTTACAGTTTTTAGTCTTAAACACTTTTCCTGCAAATGTCTGCCATGCAGCCATGCATCTCCAGTGTGTTCCCCCTCACCCCTGATCTATAAAGGCACTGCCTCCAAGGTCACACAAACTCAGAAGAAAAAGGGAAAAGTACCTTCTAAAAAAAAATCTCCTTTTCTTAGTACTGTGATTTTTTCAACTTCCTGTAGTTTATGAAACATGAGTAACAAAGCAGTAGCCGGTGCATTGAAGCATCAGCAGTGCAAGACTTCATATAAAGGCACATGACCATTTAGATATTGACATAACATTGCTCTATAGATGGTAATGTTCCCTTATCTGAGATTCATCTTCTTTATCTTCACATATGCTTGAGGATGCATTTAGAAATAAGTGCACAGTACACTTAGCTTAAAATGTGCTAAAATAAATATTTAGCTTGTTTTTTCTAGACATTGCTACTGTTTAGTTCTGGACCCCTTATACAAAACAACTAAACCATGTATAGTTTATTTATTTCCTTAAGTAAATAGAAGATCCAAGTCTTTTTTTTTTCAACAATTTAGTATTAAACACCAGTACAAAAAAAAAAAAACAAGTAAAAAAATGCAGGAACAAATGTGCAACGGTAAGACAGAATATTAAATCAGTTACATCTAGAAATACAATCCTCTAAGCATGCCAGCTATATACAGAATGATTACAAAGCAATGCAGAGTCTTTAAAATCTGCTGTGTTGCTGAATGACCCGTTCCATTGCTTAGTGTTGCAGTCTTTGAGATATGTCTACTGGTATTGAAGTCCATTTGGAACTTTTGAGTAGAGCATTTGTCCTTCAGTCTCAAACCACCAAATTATCCACCTAGGCCAATTAGACCTCTTGGCAGAGCCCATCTTAATCATGCAAAGAGTTACAGTAAAATTTCCATCCACACTCTTATCTCCTCTCTCCTAAATTAAAACTATGCCAAATCCTTCACTTAGCAGGTCTCTCCCCTGTCATTAGTTGGTCCCAGATTGGAATGTTCATGCTGCCTGAGATTTGTTAATGTAGAGTACATGCAAGACTCCAGCAATTAGCCACCCTAATTGGAAGAATCGAAGTAGTCCACTCCAATGCACCTGTGCTTTCAAATGCACAATACACAATGATTAGGTTCATAGGTAGGTACTAGGTTATTTGCCCGAAGGCATTTATAAGCCTAGCCGGAATGTGTTGGCTTTCGCCGCCTCCTTAGATTAGTTCCCTGTGCTTCTGTCCAGCACAGCTGTTGAAGTGATCCCTGGGGTAAACTTTCTATTTACCATCCACTCATCAAGGTTTCTCTTGAAGAGGGTTAGTGAGAAGCTCTGCCTAATGCAGATTGGAATCTTGTTCCAGAGCATGGGAGGTCTCTGGGATAGGAATCTGTCCCTCCAGCATGTCCTATTTATTGTTGTGGTGAGGTTTAGATTCCTGGAGCGTTTGGCTTGAGGGGATATGGTTTTCTTTAGGTGGAGCATGCAATTGAATTCTGGGTTGGACATGGCCTTGTATGTCAGGCAGAGATCACCTCTGAGTAGGAGTAAAAGTGGCATTCACTGAGCAGACTCTGACCCTCTCTTCCAATGTGAGGGCCTGCCGTCAGTGCTTGTTTCCCTTCATCCCCAGTCAGCCTACACATTCTCAAGACTTGTCCCTGAACCCAGGTCATCAATGTCTTTTCAGGATGGGACTGGTTCATAGGTTAGTATTAAGCTAACTGTCCTTGTGAGCCATTTTAAGCCTAGCCAATTATCCCTTGTGAGACTCAAACTCTGCACCTTGTGTTTGTAAGGCAAACACCTTAACCATTAGGCCACCTCCCAGTTATGAAGTCTTGTAGTGGTAAGTTATGTATCACGGCTCTTGAAAGTTGAAAAATTCATGTATAGTGAGTTTAATCCCCTTTAAGTACCCAAGCATCATTTATTTTTATTTTACATTTGTTTATTTCCAACACACTTTGGTGTAAGTCAACAATATCATCTGCAGAAGTTTTGCCTTGGGGGATTTTTTATACCGATCCAAGTCAAGAAAGGACAGACCCCTTAACGTCCTGCAGGAGGGCTATATGGTCCCAATATATTCTTGGTTTGTCTCTGGCCAACAAGAAACTAGTCACCATCTGCTTAAATTTTGCAAGGATGTTCCTAAGAGGGCTTTTTGGGAAAGTTTGCACCTCATAAGGAGTTAAGGGTAGCACAAATCACTTAAAAGGAAAAAAAATGAAGATTCAAGTTCAATCCCCTCAACAACAGATAGTAGCCTTTAATTTTCATTATTATGGAGTTGTAAGTCAAGCTAACAGATACTTGTAAAATATCATAAAAATCTGATGTTTTTTTCTTTCTTTCCTCAACTAATGGGTCTTGGATCCCACCTTGAATCTGACTTGACCCCATTTACTAGAATCTGGGGTCCAACTCTTGTGCTCCCCCCTCTACCCTTAATCCACCTGTCAACTTGTTGTACCTCAGATCGCGTTTGCTGCCATACCACTACAGACTTAGATCCTTCTCAAAGAACTTTTTGGTTGTCATATGCTTATTTTTGTTGAGTTCATTTCCTTAAAATATTTCTATGAAACTTCTTTTTTCTTCTCAGCCACCTCCCTTACCTAGTTATTTGGGTTTTTTGTAGTGTTATGTTTTTACTACTATTCTCTGTTCTCTTCTAATTCTACCTAAGGTAGTTGGCATTGCCATTGTTGGTACCCTTCCTTCTTTTCTCTCCTTTTTCCTACCCTTTAGAGAGTATTCTCTTTCCCTACCATTGTTGACAGTTAATATAAAAAAAAATCCTTTTTTCTTCATAATATCAGAAAAACTGATGGGTTTTAAGAAATGCACTTCCTATGGGCACAAGATCCCTAACTCTGATGCTCACAGGGAGTGTTTTTTTAGGCTGGGAGTATCTCAATTAAGTACGGATTGCTACATAAGGATCATAGGAAGTTACTAGGCTAATGGCCATAGGGCACTTACAAGCCTAGCCAAGTTCTACGCTTATTTCCATGATCAGCACCTATTGCCCCTGTCCAAGCGGGACATAGGTGGAAACCCTGGGGTGAATTTACGGTTACCCATCCAGTCATCCAGATTGCGTTGGAAGAAGGCCAGTGAAGTGCTCTGTTTGACATGAAGTGGGAGTCTGTTCCAACGGTGTGGTAACCTCTGAGAGACCAATCTGTGCCTCCAGCAGGTTCTGTTAATGTCACATACCAGGTTAAGGTCTTTAGAGCGAGTAACCCATGTACCATTTGACTTACAGATATGCAGCATTTCCAGTAATGCAGGGTCGGAGATTGCCTTGTATGCAAGGCAGAGATTGCCTTTGAGTAGTCTGTATGAAAGAGTAAAATGACAGTGATTTCAGATGATCCACATAGGACAGATGCTGAAGACCTTAAATTTTCCTTGTGTGGAACCTTTGTGGTCTCTCCAGTTGCTGCAGGTGTGGAAAGGTACATACCAAAAGGGGCATTGTACTCAATTATTGGCAGATGAGGGGAGAGTACAGGGAGGTTATAGCTTCTTTTTTTCTGGAGGCAATGCCGTTACTTATGAGATGAGCAGTATAGAATGCTCTTCTGACCACTGTGGAGACATGGTGGTCAAAGGTAAGATTGCTGTCAATCTGTGTACCCAGGCCTGTCACCACTGAGTGTGTACTTAAGGTATTGCTATTGATGTGGTAGTCAACAGGAACATTGCTCTTACCAAAAGGGATGATAGTACATTTTTTTGGATTGAGTTCAAGGCCATGACTGTGGCACCATTCATTTGTTTCTGTAAGATCCTCTGATAGGATGTTGACATCATTTGGAGATTCTGTGACTGCTCCCATTTTGCAGATATCAGCAAACTTGGTCAGCCACAGACCTTTAGTTTTTGCTTGTACTTTGGAGAAATGGATTCCAAACAGTAGAGGTCCCAGGACTGATCCTTGTGGAACACCACTGGTTACAGATCTTCTGTTTGAAGTGGATTCCTCTATTTTGACTATATGGGTTCAATCAGTGAGCCAGTTAGTGATCTGTCTAATGATATAAGGGTTGATACCTAGCTGGGTGAGTTTGTCAGTAATGCTTGAGTGGGGGATAGTGTCAAATGCCTTGGCTAAGTCCAAGTAGGCTGTATGCACAGATTTCCCCTTGTTCAGGGCCTTGATGACTGTCTCAGAGAAGTCCACCAGGTTATCCGGCATGATCTCCCGTTGACAAATCCAAACTGAGTAGGGTCTGTTTGGAGATCACGTATATCATTGTTGATAAGGTCCATGATGATTCGCTCCATGGCCTTGAAGATAAGGCTAGTCAAGGAATAGATCTATAGTTGCTGGGGTCAGTAGAAGCATCACCTTTGTGCAAGGGAATAATGGTGGCCATTTTCCATTCAGCTGGGATGAAGACGGTGCTCAGACTGTGATTGAAAAGAATACCCAATGGTGTTACTAATATTTGTTGGAGCTTGTGTACGACGCAGCCTGGGATGTTATCATGTCCCATAGATGCTGTGTTTTTGGTCTTAGAGAGGGCGTTTACAACCTGCTCTTTAGAGGTACATGGTAGGGGACAGGTGGTAGTGATGTCATGGAGTACATGTGGTGGGGACAAGGGAGTGAATTTTTCACAGAACCTGTCATCCAGTAGGGTTAGTATGTCCTCAAACTCGGTATATGTGATATCATTAATTATTAGTTTGGCATAAATCTGGGCCTTTCCTTTTAGTTTACAAACGTAACTAAAGAATGTCTTATGGTTGTCCTTAGTTGAGGAAGATGATTTGGATTCATAGTTTACTTTGGAGGACTTCACAAGAAATCTTATATAGGTTCATAGGTTAGAACTAGGCTAACTGCCCTTATGAGCCATTCCAAGCCTAGCCAATTACCCCATGTGAGAATCAAACCCTGGACCTTCCATCTCTAAGGTAAACACCTTAACCATTATGCCATCCTCCCACCCTATGCTTGTTTAAGCTGAGGAGGGAGTGTTTCTAGTATAGGGCTCGCTCTGCCTTACTCTTAGACAGCAATTTCTTCCTCTTATTGTAAAGCCTGTTAATGGCAGTTGTCCACCAGGCAAGTTTGCCCTTCCTTAAGGAGCTTGTTTTGATTCTATCAGGTATGGCCGAGTCAATGCAGTTATACAAGTGTTTGTATAAAGCATTTGTGAAGAACTCTGCATAGTTGCCAGTTCCATCTGAGGGGGAGGTGCAGTGAAGCTGTTTATACCATCCCATAAGAGGTTATAATTTATTTTGGAGATGTTTTTTAATTTAGTTGCTGCTGGGGTGGGGGTCAGGTGTGATTGTTATTTTGAATGAGACTGATTTGGTGTCCTATCTCATCAGGAATAACCTCTCAGTGGGGGTGCTACAGTGGTCCCCCATATTGGTAAGCACCAGATCCAGGATGTTGGCACCCCTTATGTGGGTGTCAACAAGCTGATCCAGGGCATTAGAGTTAATGAAGTTGAGGAACCTTTGGGCAAGTGAGTTTGAGCGTGAGTAATTTACCCAGTCAATAGATGGCTAGTTAATGTTGCCCAAAACCATGGTGTTTGGATGTATTTTGATAGACTCAAGTAAGTCTAATAGGCAGAGTGGATGTCCTGATTCATGGAGGGGGTCCTGTAGCTGGCAGTGACTTGAATAGGTGTCCTACCAACAGTTAATTGCACCTGAAGTATTTTCAGGGAATCATACTGTTTAACCAGTCTGGAGGTGTATTTATCTTTAATTAATATGGATACATCGCCTCCTTTGGTTTTCACGCTTTCAGTTTGTAAACATGTGGAAGGAGGTGTAACATGGTATGGGTGGGGAACTGTCTGCAGCCTTGAAGCAGGTCTCTGTGATAGCACAAATGTCTACGTCTTCAAAGGTGAAGACTACTTCCAGTGAGTGCATTTTTGTGTTAAGACTCCTAGTGTTTAGCAGCTTAACTTTGAGGTTGATTTTAGAGTTTTTACGTCCGGAATTTTGTCTTTGAGATGCTGCCAAAAAAGACACTATGGGGGTTGCAAGAGCTTTAGCCAGTAGCCGAAATCCTAGGGGTGACAGATGAAGACCATCTCTGACAAAACATCGAGGTCTGTCGATCATGTCAACCCAGGCTGACAGATACTGGATCCTCTTAGAATGATGCCAGAAACTAAGCCAGTTATTTTACTCAATCATTTTCTGTTTGTACTAAGACATCATCCTAGGTGAAGGTAAAATGCTGCTTAAGGCTAGGGACATACCTGCCTGAGACATATAGTCCTAGAGCTCAATCATGTCTCCCTTCATATAGTCCAGAGAGGTACATCTCAAGTTGTTCACACCAACATGGACTATGATGAAGTCATAACAGTACCAGTTGTTGAGAGACTTGAGTACATGTGTGATATGGCGTATCCTGGCACCTGACAGACAGCTGTCCATGACCTTTTCCTTATCCAGCCTGGTGAGAGGGACATCTGTGTATCTCACAATGGAATCACCTATGACTAATAGTTTTGGTTTTGTGTTTTGCCTTAAGGACTTGACAGGTGAGACATTGGTGTGTGAGCTGTTATGTGCATAGTGTTCTGCAGAGGAAGTATTGTGTAGCGTGCTGGTATTTGCTTTTGGGAGGTCTCTGGTGTTTAGGTATTTTTCTGGTGAGGACCTCCACATATGTAGGTATGTGTGATGTGGGTTTGGATGGAGTATCTGTGCAGCTCTTAATTCCAACCCACTCTTCTAAGTCAACTCCTTCATTGTAGCCTCCTTTTGAAATTCAGAAGTAAGATCCAAACCCCTTGGATCCGAAACACAAAAATTCTGATCCTAAATCCCCAGATCTGACCACTTCTCTTACTAAGCCTCCAAGGACCTGGTCTCCAGGCTTCTCTCTGGAGCCCGTTTCTCCTCAGCTCCATCTTCCCTTCCTTCAGGAGACCCTGAGAAGAGTCTCTGCACCATCCTACCACTTCTTCCATCAGGTCTTCCAAGAGTCTTTCAGAAGCTGAAGTGGACAGGATGATGAGGAAGATCCTCAGTGTTCAAATTCAGATTGGAGTTATATCAGCTGCATCTCCCATTGGATCCATGAGCCTCCGTTCTACTTTCAATGCACTGATTTCTCCTCCTCTGATCCTTCTGGCGATTTTGGAGTCTTTGGATTTGAGAAACCCAAGAGTGTTAACATTGGATCTGAAGACATCTAGGTCTTTGGCTCGAATTGCTTCCCTGACTTGTTTGGCACCAATTCCCTTGGACCAGGACTAGTTTCAGAGCTGAAGTATCAGTTGTTGGAGCTTTCCTTGCCCCTTAGAGCTTTGGTATTGAACAGCATGGGTCTGATAGGGAGTTCCTGTAGATGTAATGGTTGTGGCAACAGCCACAAAGAAGGAGCTGGCAGAACAGAGTTCCTGTGTCCATCCCCTTAATAAAGAGTCCAAGTTGTTTGACTGATTTGGGAAGTTCATTTTTGCCTTAGAGACCTTTGCTGTTTGGTCTCTAAATTACTTGACACATTTCACTAGTCTACAGTGGGATTTGACAAAGGAGCTTTCCAAATTTCTGCGTCCATGTCCGTGAAGGACTGCAAGAAATGTTCCTCACAACTGGCCAGTCTCTAACCCATCTCAAATGCATCCATGAGTCTAATTTCCCATACCGCAGAGGGTAGCTCACAGGTGGCTGGCTCAAGCATAGCCATTAGAAGACATGCCTAGATGTACGTATGGAACTTTGTGGAGCCTTTCAAGTCTTCTTTCATCAGTGCTGCCTTTGATGGATCATCTTTGTTTGACCCTGCTGTTAAGGAAATACTTTGCCAGATTGTACAGGATGGAAAGACCCTGTCTGCCGTAGGGTTATGCTTTCTCAATGATCCTTTTCCAGAAATCAAAGAGGAGGCAAGAAAATGTGGTTCCGTAATTCCCAGAGTCCTTTCCAGGATTCATATGGGGATATCTCCTCCAGAGTCAGAGGGGGAGTTCTAATGGAAGATGCTGTCCTTGTAGCAGGAAGGCCTGCAGAACCAGGGTTTCTGAGATTCCTATTTGGATAAACCCTTTCAGCATTCCTGAGAAAGTTTGCCCTACTGTTCACCTCTGGAGGCAGTTGGGGGAAACTTGTCTCTCCACCCAGATGACTGGGCATCAATAACAAAACATTCGTGGGTGCTAAAAGTCATACCCAGAGGTTATTTCATACCATTTTCCCAGATTCCCCCAACCAAAAGAAAAAGGCTTCCCAATGTCTCACCCATTCAGAGGGAGGTAGCAAAAGCTGCTAGATAAGAGTCATCCATGAGGTCCCACCAGGCCAGAAAGGATTTGGAACTTACTCAAGATTCTTTTTAGTGTCGAAGAAAACTGGGGATTTGAGACCAATTGTGGATCCAAGAAAACTAAATCAATTTGTGAAAAAGTTCCGAATGGTCATGCTTCAGTCCATTGTGCTATTTCTATGCAAGGATGATTGGATGTGCCTCATTGATCTTCAGGATGTGTACTACCACATCAAAATGAACAGAATATCCCAAAGATTTCTGTGAATTCAGCTGGGGACCAGTCACTACCAGTTCAGACACCTGCCCTTTGTTTCACCACAGCCCCAGAGTGTTTACCAAATGTATGGCAGGGAAGTAAATATTGTAAGAAGAAATAGGCAAGAAATTGTTATGGCTAGGCAAGGCCCTGGGGCTGATATCCTAGTACCAACCTATGAACCTATGGTAGCAGCTCACTTGAAACTGCTGGGATTCAGAGTGTTTCCAGATCTAGATGAGTGGCTCCTCACCACCCCAACCAAGCTTCTTCTACAGAAATTCAGGGACTACTTGCTCCAGTTATGTCAGTCTCTAGGCATCTCAGTCAAAATTTGCAAGTCACATCTACAACCTGTTCGGAGCCTGGAGTTCATAGGTGCTCAATTGAACACAGTAAGTCAGATAGCCTCTCTTCCACCACATTAAATAAGGGCAATCAGGTGTCAAATGGAGTAAATTATCACACACCCTTCTCCCTCAGCCAGACTTATTCTTCAGGCCCTAGGGTTAATGGCAGCTACTGTAATCTTAGTTCCCATGGCCTGTTTTTATATACATATTCTTTAGAGGACCTAGCTATTCTGTGGTCAATTCTTCATTCCTTTTCCTTTCTGATCAAACTCACTCAAGTATGCAAAGACCATCTACATTGGTGGATTCAGTTGGAAGAGTTTTCTCAAGGCTCCTGTCTTGTACGTCCATCCCCAGTAGCCATGGTAACCACAGATGCCTCTCAACTGGGGTAGGGGTGAGGGCATTTCTTGGGATGGATGGTCCAAAGCACATAGTCCCTAGAAGAGAACAATTCGCACATCAATGTCCTAGAGATGAGAATGGTCCCCCTAGTGTTGCAGGCCTTCTTGGATGCCCTTCCACTTGTGGTGATTGAGATTCAGACTGACGATATGTCTGTGGTTTGTTACATCAATAAAAGTGGGTGGACTTGATCTTATCCCCTTTGTTGAGAGGCATTGAGAGTTTGGCAGTGCATATACTGGGAAATCCAAGGTTCTAGCGGACAAATTCAGCAGGTCTGTTCTGATGCCTCACCAGTGGTCTCTCAATCAATCGGTGGTGGAGAGGATTTTCTGTTGATGGGGTCACCCATGCTGAGATCTCTTTGCATCTCCCTGCAACAACAGATGCAGCAGGTTTTTTGCCCTAACTCTCCCTCCTGTGGAGTCACCAAGAGATTCTGTAGTCCACATTTGGTCCAGTGTCCTTTATGTTTATCCTCCGATGTTCTTCATGTTTCACTGTTGCAGTCGTTACATTTGGGTAATCTGCTGGCAGGTTGCCTTTAGTCGGCCTGAATTCCAAAGTCTTGGGTCCTGCGTCGGTTGCTGTTTCCACTTCCATGACGTCAGGTCGTCAGGGGTATAAAACATGCAGCCGATGCCATTTTCTTTAGTCTTTCTTGCCGTGCGGTGCCCAAAGCAGAAGCATTTCGCAAGTGTCGGTCGGCTGACTACTGAAGTATTCGGGTTTGAGTTTGGAACCGAAGTCTTCACTAAAGCTAAGTACCCCATTGGGGAAACTTTTTTTTCTTGCTTTTTACCAATGTCAGAAAAAGTTAATAATTGTATTACTTGTGGGAAGCAAATACCTCATAAGAATTTCCATTTATACTGTATTCCTTGCCTAGGCCCTGATCACAACATGCCTGGCTGTCGGTTTTGTGCTAGATTTAACCAACGCGCTATTAAGCGTCAGTATATTTTTGCATCAAAGTATTTTGGAAACAGATTTAACTACCCAGAAATGTCGTCGGATAGCAATCCGACTACCAGAGTACATAAAAAACGTAAAGAAAAGGACAGAGAAAGGCAGTCGAGATCCAAAACCGACAACGAAGCTTCTCCTAAGCCAGTCGCCGGTTCGCCTGTACTCAGTGAGGCACTTTCGCAGCCCCTGATACCAGCTACCTTCGAGTCGCAGGCCTCTACCGACACCCATGTGGAGTCCGGCATGCTGCAAGATACTCAAGGTATTGGACCGACGGATGCATCTCCCTCTGATGGGTCCGGAGCCACTGAGCAGGCACCGGCTTCTGAGGGTGTATTCAGACCTCAACATTTGTATATCAAACCGACGACAGCTGCAAGACCAAAGACAAAAGCAACTTCTAAAACTAAAAAAACGATGCATGAGCCACGTGCACAGGCATCTATGCCTAAAAAACAGATCAAAATGGCTGAAGACCTTATTACCTTGATCAGGGGATGTCCTTCAAGGATGCATCTGCAGTCATAACAAATGGGTTGTCCTGTCGTCAGGCAGCCCTTCGGTCGGCCGGATTCCAAAGTCTGGGTCCGGCTTCGGCTGATGTTGCACTTTACCCAACGTCATCTCTGCTGGTCTTCGGGTATAAAGGCATCAGCCAACGCCATTTTCCTCAGTCTTTCTTGCCGCGTGGCGCCCGAAGCAGAAGCTGTTCGCAAGTGCCGGTCGGTCAGATCCAGTGATTACTACTACCGAATACTACTTCGAAGACTTCTAAAAAGCTAAGTACCCCGTTGGGGACTCTTTCTTGCCTCAGCCGATGTCAGAAAAAGTAAATAACTGTTTAACTTGTGGGAAACAAATACCTCATAAAGATTTCCACTCTTACTGCCTACCTTGTTTAGGCCCAGACCACGACGTAGCAGCCTGTTTAGCCTGTGCTTCCTTCAACCGACGAACGCTTAGGCGTCGATCGGAGTTTGCTGAACAGTTTTTCGGCTCAGATTTTGCGTACATTATGCCGTCGGATCCTCCGACTACCCAAATTGTTAAAAAACGCAAAGAAAAAACCGACACTCGCGGTCCGCGGTTTCGGCGAAACCACGGTTAAGCAAGCCGCGAGTGTCTCGGTTTCGGCCGAAACCGAGAAAACGGGTCAATCTTCAGCCGAATCCATGACTACTACTGAGGCTCCTGCTACCTTAGTTGAATCGGCCTCTGAAGTTTTGCCTACTACTGTGGTTCCTAGTGAATTATCAGACACCATCCCTTTGGATGTCTCTACCCCAGCACGTGGTGCTGCTAGGCCTCCTGCAGCCATGTCTATAAAGGCCTTTGCCAGGGCTAAAGCAGCCAAAACTGTTAAATCAGTGCCTGTTAAGACCCCTCACATAGGCCCACTTCTAGTTCACAAATGCTTACTCTGGCAGAGGATTTAATCTCCTTAATTAGGGGATCCCAATCTCACCCAGACAGGGCCTCTCAGCCTCCAGAAAAGAGACCTAGAGCAGAGCCCCGAGCCAGTGTCCTCTGATGATTCTTCGGATGTCTCAGACATTACAGATCAGCCAGAGGCTCCTTTTTCTACTTATGAAGATTCCGATGCTGAAGAATCCATTCCATCTGCCTCTCCACCAGAGGAATTTTCCTTTGGGGAAACCTTACATGCCATGAGAGAACAATTACAATGGCAGGGACAAGATTTCTCAGATTCAAGAAAAAGGCTTAGGACCTTTCTGCACTTACCACAACATAGGCCCTTAGCTATACCTCCAGTTCTGCCTGTTGTGGATGATGCATTTAATGATGTTTGCACTGCTCCTGATACTTTACCTCCAGCCCCTGCCAAACCAGATAGATTTTACAGGGTGCCAGACACGCATCACCACCTATACAAGGCCCCACTTGCAGATCCTGAGACTATATCCCAGGGGCCTAAGGCAGTAGCCTCGACCTCAGCAAAAAACCCTCTCCCTTCTGAAAAGGAATCCAGGTCCTTAGAGAGATGGGGGAAAAAGTTTACACCTCTGCTACTCTCTCAGCTAGAGCTTTAAACTGTCAGTTTCACATGATCCAATACCAAGAGTTTATGCTTGATCAGTTAACTAAGAAGCTGTCCTCTGATGACTCCTTAGATAAGAAATATGTTTTAGAAATGGTGAATAACATTCAGCAGGTTAGTAACCATTCTTTAAAATGTGGCTATGATGCACTGGAGGCTTCATTTAGATCAGCCATGACTGGCACAGTGATAAGAAGGCATGCATGGTTGAAGGAACAGGTTTTGCGGATCATGTTAAAGCAAAGCTGTTAGATGCTCCTATGGATAAGGCCAGTCTATTTGGTACACCTGCTCAGCAAGTAATGAAGAAAATGGAAGAGAAGGCAAAATCTGTACAAACAGTTAAGGATTTCTTACAGGTTCAGCCCCAAGGTTTAGCAGGAACTGGCCTGCCAAAAATTGGTCCTTTCCAGACTCCTCAAAATCTCAAAGAGGCAGGAATAGACGCTCTAGAGGCAGAAATCAATCCAGAGGAGGTGCCTATAGAGGACGCCAGTGGCAAGGCAATAACCAGAGAGGCACAGACACAACCACTGCCACTACAACAGGACAATCACAGTGACTTGGCTCTGACACGCCTACCAGGGAGCAAATAGCAGCACCTTTAGGCGGAAAGTTAGCCTTATTTTCGGAAAATTGGCACTATATCACAAAAGACAAGTGGATTTTGCAAACCATAGACCAAGGCTACAGGTTCCACTTCCACACCTTACCAGTAAAAGAGGAATGCCAAACCTACCTCCAAATCAAAAACAGAAGCTCTAAAGCAGATAGCTCAATTAACAAAGATGAGAGCTGTGGAAAGAGTACCAATAACACAACAGGGCAAAGGATTCTACTCCAGACTCTTCCTAGTACCAAGAAAAGAGAAAAGTTGGAGACCTATCCTCGACCTGTCCGTCTTAAACACATACATCATTGTACCAAAATTCAAAATGCTGACCCTACAGCAACTTCTTCCCATGCTGGGCAAGGAGTGTTGGCTGGTAACTCTAGATCTCAAGGAGGCATACCTGCACGTCCCCATACGACCAAATTGCAGAAGATACCACAGATTTCTTGCAGGATCAGAGCATTATCAATTCTCAGCATTGCCCTTTGGCTTATCTACTGCGCCCAGAGTATTCACAAAATGCCTGGCATCAGTAATCGCTCATTGCAGACTACAGGGAATCCAAATTTATCCATACCTGGACGACTGCCTGTTACAAGCGGACAACAAAAGCAAGCTGACAACAGATTTACAAAGAGTCATTTGCTTACTACAAGCCCTGGGATACACAGTCAATTTAAAAAAGTCAAGACTGATTCCATCCCAGACAAGAACATTCTTGGGTGCGGAATTGGACACAGTAAAACAAATGGCATTCCTAACTGCAGAAAACAAGCACAACTCCCTCTTTACTTCTTGGCATTAACAAAGCAGCACAAACTAACAGCAAGAAAAGTACTGCAGGCCTTGGGCTTCATGGCATCATGCATAATCCTGGTCCCCCATGCCAGACTGCATATGAGAAAACTACAGTGGTACCTAAAATTTATGGTCTCAACACAGGCACAGCTTAGAAACCGAAATCCCACTAATCCCATGCCTGAAACAAGAGTTCCTATGGTGGGCTCAAGCATGCCAGTCAAACCCAGGCTTGCCCTTCCACAACTTTCAAGCAAACCAAACCATCACAACGGACGCCTCAGACGTATGCTGGGGGGCGCACATGTTGGACAAGTGCATACAAGGATTGTGGACTCCAGACCAGCTGCACCTGCACATAAACCAAAAAGAAATGCTGGCAGTAAAACTAGCAATCCAGACATTCAAACCATTCCTCAAAGAAGGCCATTTAATGATAAGGACAGACAACACCACAGTCATGTGGTACATCAACAAACAGGGAGGCACTCATTCATACCCCCTATGCAGAATGACTCTGGACCTTTGGAATATGGCTCTGAGCTACAACATCCAGTTACAGGCAATATTTGTGCCGGGAAAAACACCCTAGCAGACATGTTAAGCAGAACCACCTCGGATGCTCACGAATGGATGCTACACCGGACATCTTCAAGGCCATCACAAAGAAATTGGGAATGCCACAAATAGACCTATTCGCATCCCCACTCAATCACCAGCTCAAAAAATTCTGCACAAGGACATGCCACCCACTAGCATGGAAGGTGGACTCTCTATCCTTCAGTTGGAAAGGCCTGACAGCATATGCATTTCCACCTCTTCTTTTGATGCACAAGGTACTACTGAAAATCAAAGAGGAATGTCCAAGGATAATTCTGATAGCTCCGAATTGGCCAAGACAACACTGGTATCCTTTGCTGAGGAGCATGTCTCAGGGGAGAATGTGGCCAATACCCCTGATGCCTTTGATGTTAACTCAGAACAACTACAACATCATGCATCCAAACCTAAAAACCTTGCAACTGACTGCCTGGAACATCACATAACAGCAACTAACCCAGACTTATCCCAAAGGGTTAAAGACATTATCCTTGAAGCCCGCAGACCTTCAACAAGAAGGAACTATGCAGGAAAATGGAAAAGGTTTGTCATTTGGAGTACTGAAAGAGGAAAAGATGTCTCGAACATAGATATTGCTAACATCCTGGAGTACTTGGCAGAGCTTCTACATACGGGCCTGTCCTATTCCTCCATCAAGATACATGCATCAGCTATTTCCGCAGAATACAGCTTCGATCCACCTGTCTTTTCGCATCCTCTACTCAGGCAATTCCTCAGAGGGATCAAGAATGTAAAACCTCCTAGGAAACCACCATTACCAGCATGGGACTTGAACTTTGTGCTAGAAAATTGACACTCCTCCATTTGAACCAGCAGCAACAGCAGATCTGCAACACCTATCATGGAAAACTGCTTTCCTACTGGCAATTACTTCAGCAAGGAGGGTTTCGAACTACAGGCCTTAATGGCAGTACAACCCTTCCTAATCTTCCATCAAGATAGAGTGTCCATGAGAACTAATCCTACATTTATGCCTAAGGTGGTATCCAGAGTGTCTTTAAACCAGGCAATCCACCTACCTACCTTCTTTCCCAATCCACAGAACAGGCGAGAAAGGCTGCTGCATACCTTGGATGTACATAGACAGTTACGCTACTACCTGGACAGAACCAAAAGTAACAGAAAAACTGACCAGCTTTTAGTAGCCTATGCAACAGGAAGGGAAGGAAAAGCAATTTCCAAACAGACAATCTCCAAATGGATAGGAAATTGCATAAGATTCTTTTACTCCTACCATGGAAAACCAGTTCCACAGAACATAAGACCTCATTCTACAAGGGCTACAGCCACTACCACAGCTTTCTTACGAGGAGTGGCAACCAAGGACATTGAGGCGGCTACTTGGACCTCCGTGCATACATTTGCCAAGCATTATAATTTACCTCTATACTCTAGATCCCGAGCAGGGTTTGCCACTGCTGTATTGCAAGGGATCCTAACTGCACCATAATTCTTCTTCCTCCTCCCCTAGTTTGGCTATGGTATTCTACCCATTTGTTATGACTGCAGATGCATCCTTGAAGGACATAGTACAGTTTTGTACCTACCATAAATGTAGATGTCCGAACAGGATAGCATCTGCAGTCAGGATTACCCACCCTCCTTCCCCTCTGTGGTACTCCTAGGGTATTTACCCTCCTAATAGCTAGCTGGGGGGGAGTCTCTTATGGTGTATTTGTTTGTATATATGTACATACATGCTTATTTTTGTGTTTGCCTTCTACTATTTTGGAAACATTGGCATTTATCCAAAATTTAGCTTTCCTAGAGGGCAACTGGCATCTGGGGCAAGAAACACTGAGGAAAATGGCGTCGGCTGATGCCTTTATACCCGAAGACCAGCAGAGATGACGTCGGGTGAAGTGCGACATCAGCCGAAGCCGGACCCAGACTTTGGAATCCGGCCGACCGAAGGGCTGCCTGACGACAGGACAACCCATTTGTTATGACTGCAGATGCTATCCTGTTCGGACATCTACATTTATGGTAGGTACAAAACTGTACTTTCCCGTCCCCCTCCAGATAAAAGGCCTAGGCAAGACACTGATTATGAATCTTCAGATCAGGTTTCTGTTTCTTCTGATTCCTCTTCTGATCAGGAATTATCTTTACCTCCCTATGAGGATTCTGATGCTGAGGAGTCTATTCCATCTGCATCTCCTCCTGAGGATTATTAATTTGGAGAAACCTTGCATACTTTAAGGGAGCATTTTCACTGGGAGAGTCAAGACTTCTCAGAATCAAAAAAGAGGCTCAGAGATTTCCTTCTCCCTCAGCACAAGCCTTTAGCCATTTCCCCTGTTTTAGACATTGTGGATGATGTGTTTTCGGAGTCAAGCTTGACCCCTGACTCCTTACCTCCGGCTCCCAGTAAGCCTGACAGATATTACCTGACTGATATTACAGGGTCCCTGACTCTCATAAATTTTTATTTAGAAACCCTGCTGCTGATCCTGAAACTGTTTCACAGGGTCCAAAGGGAGTTAAGGCCTCAACAGCAGAAAATCCTACCCCCTCTGACAGAGATTCAAGAGCACTAGACAGATGGGGAAAAAAGGTTTATACATCTGCAACTTTGGCAATCAGGGCCTTAAACTGTCAATTTCATATGCTTAAGTACCAACAACATGTTATGGAATTGCTGAAACAGAAAATTATGATGATTTCAGAATGTGCAGAAAATAAAGAATTGCAGGAATTATTGCATGCAGCTGAACAAGTTGGAAAGCATACTTTGCAATGTGGTTTTGATTCCTTAGAGGCCTCCTGCAGGGCTGCAGTTACTGGATCTGTGATTAGGAGGCATGCCTGGTTAAAGGAGCAAAATTTTCCTGATCATGTTAAAGCTAAATTGCTAGATGCACCTTTACAGCATGATTCTCTGCTTATTATTAAGGCAGAAGAGGTTTTAAAGAAAATGGAAGACAAAGCTAAGTCTATGCAAATGTTAAAGCCTTTTTACAAGTGCAGACACCAAGATTCAGTAGACACTGGCCTACAAAAAATTGGTCCTTTCCTGTGTCAGACAGAGCTCAAAGGGGCAAATCCAGACGCCCTGTGGGTTCCAGATACCAGGCGCAGGACTCGTACAGTTCAAAGCAATGGGCCGCTTCCACATCCAAATCTGGAGGAGTGCAAACCAACAGAAAGCAATCCCAATGACTTCCCTCTGCCTACACCAAGCACTTATCTTTTGGCAGAACCCGTAGGGAAAAAATTAGCACTTTTTGCTCAAAATTGGCAGTTGGGACAAGTGGGTACTGAACATCGTATCACAGGTTGGCCAGATCTGCCAAAAAATCAATGGGCAGAGGCACAGAAACAAGTTACGTCCTTCATGGATAATGGGAGCTATTCAGACAGTACCAGAACAGGAAAAAGGACAAGGATTTTACTCAAGACTGTTCTTGGTACCCAGAAAGGACAAGGCCTGGCGGCCAATACTGGATTTATCGATTTTGAACACATACTTGGACATTCCGAATTTCAAAATGCTGACTTTGCAGCAGCTTCTGCCCATGCTGGGCAAGAATGCTTGGCTGGTGACTCTAGACCTAAAAGAGGCATACCTGCATGTCCCAATAAGACAATCCTGCAGAAGATACCTCAGATTCAAGGCTGGCGTAATGCATTACCAATTCTCTGCACTGCCCTTTGGCTTATGTACTGCGCCTAGGGTCTTTACAAAGTGCCTGGCACCAGTAGTTGCATTTTGCAGACAAAGAAGTATACAAATATATCCTTACATGGACGACAGTCTCATTCAAGCAGAGAACAAGGACACTCTTCTTCGACACCTGGCATTTGTGAAAAGGCTTCTAACCTGCCTAGGGTACACAATAAACAACAAGAAATCACAACTGGTACCCTCTCAAAAGATAACATTCCTGGGTGCAAGCTTGGGTACAACTGCCCAGATGGCTTACCTCATGCCAGACAAGCAAAGGCAACTGACTGCTTACTTCAAACTGATGGCAACAAAAACCCAGTCTTCTGCAAGGCAAATTCTGCAGGCTCTGGGCTTCATGGCATCCTGCATCCTACTAATTCCATATGCAAGACTGCATATGAGGAAAGTTCAGTGGTACCTAAAAAAATTTATGGAGTCAACATTCACACAGTCTGGAAACAATGATTCCTCTCATTCCCTGCCTGTAGCAGGAGTTTCTATGGTGGGCAAAGGCATGTCACCAAAACCATGGGACTGCCCTTCACTCTACCCCCTGCCAGCCAAGCCTTAACAATAGACGCATCAGATTATGCCTGGGGGG
Organism: Protopterus annectens; assembly: GCF_019279795.1. Lineage (NCBI taxonomy): Eukaryota > Metazoa > Chordata > Ceratodontiformes > Protopteridae > Protopterus > Protopterus annectens. Next base: position 1,045,200,198 of record NC_056747.1, read on the forward strand.
CCCACATGGCAGGAAGATGCATTCAGGGCTTATGGACACCAAAACAAATGCATCTACATATCAACCAGAAAGAGATGCTAGCTGTTCAAAATGCCCTAACAGCCTTCAAGGACTTACTTCATCCAGGACAACTACTGATAAAGACTGACAACACCACAGTCATGTGGTATATAAACAAGCAAGGGGGCACACACTCATACCCCCTTTGCAGATTAGCCATGGCACTGTGGGACACAGCTTTGACCTATCAAATACATCTTCAAGCTCAATTCCTGCCAGGAAAACAAAACACTCTGGCAGACGATTTAAGCAGAAACCTTATGTATCTCACGAGTGGAAACTAAATCCACAAGTCTTCAGCATGATAACAGAGAAATGGGGAGCCCAGACATAGATCTGTTTGCCTCTCCTCAAAATTATCATTTGGAAAGATTCTGCACAAGGACTTATCACAGACAAGCATGAAAAGTGGACGCCCTATTCTTCAGTTGGAAAAACCTGTCAGTTTACGCCTTTCCTCCTCTGCCTCTTCTACCCAAGGTCCTCCTAAAAGTCAGACAAGAGAAGCCAAGGATGATATTAATTGCCCCGGACTGGCCCCGCCAATACTGGTACCCAATCCTAAGGAACTTGTCTCAATACCCAGCTTGGACCTTGCCTCAAAGACCACAACTGCTGTCCCAGCAAAACAATCAGATCCTGCACAATCAACTACAGACTCTGAACCTGGCAGCATGGCTAATCATGTAGTCCTACAAACAACGCCTCTCAATAAAGCTGTGATGGATGTCATTTTGGAAGCCAGAAGGCCTAGTACTAGAAAATCATATGCTGACAAATGGAAGAGATTCTGTGCTTGGAATCAAGCGCAAGGAACTGATACAGCAGAACCAAATATTCCTCAGATATTACAATACTTAACTGAGATGCTTGACAAAGGCCTGTCTTTCTCATCAATCAAAACCCATGCCTCTGCCATTTCGGCTCATTATAATACAGAGCCACCAATCTTTTCTCATGCTTTACTGAAGCAGTATCTTAGAGGAGCCAAATATTTAAGGCCTCCTAGAAGATCACCATTACCTGCATGGGACTTCAATTATGTGTTAGAAAAGCTCACCCTGCCTCCATTTGAACCAGCTGCTACCGCTGATCTAAAGTTCTTATCATGGAAAACAGCTCTGCTGCTAGCAATTACTTCAGCAAGAAGAGTCTCAGAGCTACAGGCCCTCATGGCTGTAGAGCCTTTTATCATATTCTACCCAGACAGGGTGTCTCTAAGGACAAATCCTACTTTTATGCCTAAGGTGGCTTCCAGTGTGGCCCTTAACTAAACAATTCATTTGCCAACTTTCTATCCAAATCCGCAGAACAAGGGGGAGAGCATTCTGCATTCCTTGGACGTACATAGACAGCTAAGATTCTGCTTGAGCAGGACTAAAGCTCTAAGAAAAAATGAGCAATTACTAGTATCATATGCTGCAGGATCAGAAGGAAAGGCTATTTCAAAGCAGACAATTGCAAAGTGGATAAGCCACTGCATCCGTTTCTGCTACTTACACCATGGTAAACCTCTGCCCAAGAGCATTAGGTCTCATTCCACCAGAGCTGCAACTATTTCAGCAGCATTTCTCAGAGGAGTACCAACCAAAGACATTCTAGAGGCTGCTACCCGTTCACACCTTTACAAAGCATTACCATTTGCCTCTTTACTCTAAGTCCAGGGCAGGCTTTGCCACTGCAGTGCTGCAGGGCCTTATAGCAGCACCTAATGCTGTTTAGCTCCAGACTCCCAACCATAGCTTTGGGATTCTACCCAAATGTAATGACTGCAACAGTGAAACACGAAGAACATAGTCCAGTTGTGTACACTTACCATAAATGTAGATGTTCGAGTGTATTCACTGTTGCAGTCCAGGTTACCCTCTATTTATCTTTCCTTCTCTATCTTCTACAACCTATGTGGTGTATTTGCTTGTAGATGAAGGTAAAGCTTATTTTAATGCATGTGTGTATGTGTATGTATATGTATGTATGTGTATATATATATATATATATATATATATATATATATATATATATATATATATATATATATATATATATATATATATACATATTTATATAAATTTGCTACCTTATTGGGGGCACCTGACATTGGGGGCAAGAAAAACTGAAGAAAATGGCATCGGCTGCATGTTTTATACCCCTGACGACCTGACGTCATGGAAGAGGAGACAGCAACCTACGCAGGACCCAAGACTTTGGAATTCAGGCCGAATGAGGGCAACCTGCTAGCAGATTACCCAAATGTAATGACTGCAACAGTGAATACACTTGAACATCTGCATTTATGGTAAGTGTACACAACTGTACTATACCTCTAATTCCCAATTTCTTACAGAAGGCACTTCGGTTAAAGAGCATGTTTATCCTCATTGCCCCCTGTTGGCTTTAAGAGTGGTTCCCTTTTCTTTGGTCTCACCTTGGATACTGGATCCCAGCTCAGAGCTTCTCTTTTGTCCATCAGGGATGTATCATCTGGATATTGCAGGCCTCAAGTTGACCACATGGTTTCTCCAATTCCACTAATAGTTAGACAGCCCAGGCTTTCCTCCCCTGTCTGACAAATACTTCTATCTATCTAAGTATCTGACAGATACTTCTATCTTTCCACAAGGCCTCTACAAGGAACATCTACAAAAGTAAATGGAAAAGATTCATCAGTTGGGCTCTACAGAGAGAATTGAACCCCTTCACTGCTCCTACTTCTGCTGTCCTAGAGGTTTTAGGATCAGTTTTTCAAGAATGAGCTAGTTTTTCCAATATCAAAGTACAATTGGCAGCAATATCTAGTTTTCATTCAGGTGAAAACTCTTCCTCATTAGCTTCTTCAAAAATGTGCAAGGCATTTCTCAAAGGTACCTTCTTTCTTAGACCCGCAGTGAAGGACCCCATTCCTCCCTGGGATTTGACAGACATGCTGCAAGGATTAACTCAGTAACCCTTTGAGCCATCTGCTAAGTCTGATTTAAATTGTTTATCTTGAAATCTGCCTTCCTGGTGGCCATTACATCTGCAAGATAAGTTTCTTAACTTCAGGCCCTCTCTTCCAAATCTCCTTATCTCATTTTTCAGAACGACAGGGTTTTCTTACACCCATCCTTTCTGCCTAAAATAGCCTCTGAAATGAATATTAAGCCATTTATTTGTGCATTTTCTTTCCCAGCTTTGCTAACAAAGGCGAATACATGCTCCATCTTTTGGATGTTCATAGGCAACTATATTTTTGTCTCCATAGAATGAAAGATTTCATAAAGTCAGAGTGATGGTATGTCTCTTTCTCCCCAAACAAATTGGGTAAACCAGTTTCTAAAGTTACCTTAGCCAGACTACATGATCTTTGTTTACAGTCGCTGAGGTTTGATGACCTTGCCCAAACCCCTTAGAGCACACTCCACCAGGTCCATGGTTACATTTATCCACCTTTTGGTCTAGAACTTATATTGACAACATCTGTGTAACAGCTACCTTGTGTAATACTCGTACCTTTATTGCTCATTGCAAATTGAATTTGACTTCTAAGAGCAAAGCTGCCTTTGGTTCTGCAGTACTCAGGAATATCCTTCCACGAGGGCCACCCAAGGTTTACCTAGCTGGGAATTCTGTCCCATTAATTGAGAAATGAGTGAAAAGGGTAACATCAGATATTAAAGTTATATGCTCACTATAACTATGCATCTGTGTTGTCCATTTTCATTCTTCCTCAACTTTCCACCATCCATCTCCCTTCCTATTAGTTCCTGGAGTGATCTTATGATTATTGTGGAACCTCTGTTCCAGGTGTGAGCCCCAGTTTTGCTAATACTAATTTAACCTTTGTCTTAACATAAAGTTATTTTTTTATGACTTATAAGGCAGCAAACGCGATCTGAGGTATAGCAGGTTGACAAGGGGCATTATATGTGTAAGGAGGAGCTAAGAGTATGATCTGAGAGTCTAGTAAAGGTGTCTACCAAAAGTATCCAATTCCTTAAAGACCTCCATGCCAACTGTCCCTATGTGACAAGTCATATGACTAAACTTCTTTCTCAACTTTTCTAAGTAACTACGACATTTCATGGCCTTATTCAAACCTTTTCCCCTACTTGCATCTAAATTGATTTGCCACATATATTCTAAGTAACTCTTTTTATCCCTTCCACTTTAAAATCTGTACCTACGTAATACAGAACAAAAAATGTTAATTTCTTAATATGTACACAGTAACTTGCATGTTTGTTTAAAGCATTTAAACCATTATTATTTTCAGTCACATATTAATGTTTGTTGATTGGAGCGAGCCCGTTAGCCAGCAGAAAAAAAAAGTGTATAATCACGGTTCAGACATGGTTCAAAACAAAAATGTGAAGATAGGAATCCAGAGCCGAGGGTTCTTATTTGGTTTACGAACAGCCATTATCAGGGCAGGCCTCTAGGAACTTGGCACCTCTTTACCCTTCATTATTTGATTTGCTAGGCCTGTAAAAAGCTCAATCGGGTGTTCACCTCCATTTTGTTAACATTATATGGATATTCCATCCAGTCTAGGTGCTTTTACTTTCAGGCTCCTCGATAGGATACCCTTTACCTCTCCAACTGTACTGGACTGATCAACAATTGAGCCATTTCTGGAGGGAAACTTGGTAGGTTCAAAGCTTATTATAGCCTGTCCCTCCAAAGTACTAATTACTATCAATATATAAATCAGTGTAATAATAGGTAAAAGCCCCTGGTATCTTATATGGAAAATGTACTGGTTGCGGAGTGTTTAGGGTTGTGAATGTTGGGGATAGACCACTGAACCTGCTGTTACCTAAGCTGCAGTGCCAAGTAGCATTGGTTAGACTGATACAACTCTAGAACTCTTGCTTTAAGCTGCCTATTGGCAGAATGTGCTCTTAAGTTGTAGGAATTTGTCAAGCTCCCCACTAATAAATAGAAACCTGTCCCAGGTTTGGGTGTTTCAGAAGCAAGGTGTGTCTATTATGTGTATCTTTTATATATACCACTCAGAAAAAAAAAAGAAAAAAAAACATATGCATAAAAAACACAATGCTACTAGGAAACCAGATTTTATTTCTTGGTTTCCTGGTTACATTGTGTTTATGTTCCTGAATCTAGGGCCAGCTGAGCACCTTGTAAGTCTCCCTTGCAGCCTTTTCAACCTGTTTCGGAAATCTTCCTTTACATAGCTTATGAGGGATGACAGGTCCCACTTCAGCCTTTCCCATACTGATAGTTCTGTATTCCCCTGAGGGAGCCAACAAGTGTAATTCTTGTTGGAAAAGTCTATGGAAGGCTTGTAAGAACCTTTCATCTCTTGCATATAAACAAGAAGAGGAGAAGGGGAGAAACCCAGTCAGACTGGAATGGTTTTAAAACAGTAGATAAACCAATCCATTATATATAAAAAAAAACTATTTACATGGGTCCACAGCTGATCAATACATTAAAGTTGTACATATGAACAACAATTAACATTTTTCAAGCAAGTTTTTAAGTTTAAGCCAATATTCATATGAATGTGTAATACTAGAAGTTTATAGTATGCAATTTACTACTGCAAACAGCTCTTGCCATACTAGTAAATACACTAGAGGGGTAACTTTGCTTTTCCAATTTTTAGGAATTACTTTTCTAGCTATAGCAGAGATGGACCAAAGAAAAGGCTTCTCACTTTCAATTCTCTGCCTTGCCCATTGGGCTTTCCACTGCACCCATGGTTTTCACCAAATGCTTGGCTCCAGTGATTGCTTTCTGCAAGACAAAGGGAATCCAAGTATTCCCTTACCTGGATGACTTGCTAAATCAGGCAGGCAACAAGGAGACCCTCCTGCTTACACATACACCTTGTAGTGTCCCTCCTACAGTCTCTGGGATTCCAGATATAATTCCCAAAATCCCACCTGGAACCTTCACAAGACATTGTCTTCCTGGGGTGCAGAATTCGCACAGACTTCATGAAAGCCTTCTCCCCAAAAGGTGGGAACCCTGATAGAACATCTGCTTCTGGTCTACAGAATTGACAGCAATGCATTACCTCAGACTCCTGGGCTACATGGTAGCCATTATCTCCATGTTAACATTAGCAAGACTGCATATGAGAAAGTTACAATGGTGTCTTTGGTCAGTCTGGACCCAACACTCCCATCCTCTGGAGTACAGGGTTCCCCTCCTTCTATCCCTCAAACAGGAAATTCAGTGGTGGCTGGCACAAGTGACCCACAATCCAGATCTTCCCCTCCAACCACCTCTACCCACACAGGTCATGCACACAGATGCCTCATACTTGGGCTGGAGAGCATGTCTGGGCCATCGAAAGGTGCAGGACCTGTGGTCAGAGCCACACAAACTAGAACTCATCAATGTTCGACAGATGAGGGCAATTCATTGGCTCTTTGAGCTTTTCTACCTTACCTCTACCAAGGTCCATTGAAGATTTTCACAGACAAAACCACGGTTCTGTGGTATCTCAACAAACAAGGAGGGGACCAAGTCATACCTACTTTGCAGAGTAGCCCTTCTAGTATGGGAACTTGCCACCTCACAGGGAATGACTCTGCCGGCAGTCTACATTCCCTCTCTCCACAACTCCCAGGCAGACTAGCTCAGCAGAACCATCACAAACAACCACGGATGGATGCTTCACAGGGATGTCTTCCTAGATCTGATCCACCAGCGGGATACACCTCAAATAGACCTGTTTGCTTCCACAACAGGCAACTTTCTGGCTTTTTTACCAGGATACCAGGCCTGCAGGTACTGGCAACAGATACCTTCACAATCTCCTGGAAGGGGAAATTTCTGTATGCGTTTTCCCTCTTCCCACTCATTTAGAAGGTCCTGCTGAAAATCCAGCAGGACAGACCAAAAGTGTTCTTGGTGACGCCTTACTGGCCAAGACAGCACTGTTTCCCCCTACTTCTACAAATTGTCCAAGGGCAATCCCCACAAGTTACCCCTCAGAGTGGACCTTCTCACACAGCACAAGGGATCCCAGATACACCCACTGTGGCAGTTACTGCACCTCACCCTGTGGTTGATAGGATTCTGATCCACTTCGAGCACCTTTATAATAAGGATGTGCTCAATGTCCTGTATGAGGCCATGAAGCCAAGTACAAGAAAATCCTACCTTTCAAAGTGGAAAAGGTTCTCTGTATGGTGTCATAAGATAGTCGGACCCACTTGAACGTGAGACCCCTCTAGTCCCGTCTTACCTGTGTGAGCTACTACAGACAGGCTTGGTTTATTCTTCCAGTAAAGCTCACTTGTCTGCAATTTCAGCATGTCTTCCACTAGATCCCCCTCTGGCATCCAGACTCCCAGCTAAGTTTTTCCTCAAAGGGGTACTTCACTTCAGACCCCCTTAGGAAACTGTCTCCTCCACCATGGGATCTTAACTATGTTTTTTAAAAGCTTATGCTTCCTCCATTTGAGCCAGCAGACAAAGCCTCTCTAAAACATTGTACATAGAAAACTGTATTACTAGTTTCTTTGACCTCAGCCAGAAGAGTATCAGAGCTACAAGCTTTTATGGCTGTTCCACCTTTCCTAGTTTTCCACAATGACATGGTTATTCTTAGAATTAACCCTTCCTTCATGCCCAAGGTGGTGAATGACCTGTCCCTTAATCAGGCCATCCACCTACCAATATACCTACCTTCTTCCCTAACCCACAGGGAGACAGTGAGAGAGTACTTCACTCCCTGGGTGTTCGCATCCAGCTCAGGTTTTATCTGCAAAAAACTGAGTCCATCAGACAGGCTGACCAACTTGTCTTGTTCCACCTCAGAGCCCTGGGGAAGGCAGTAACCAAACAGACTATCTCTGTTTGGGTTTCCAAAGCTGTCACCTCACCTTCTGCTACAAATACCATGGGAAACTCTGCAAGATACTGTTAAAGCACATTCCACCAGGGTTATGGCCTCTTCAGGAGCCTTCTTCAAGGGTCTGGATACTCTACCATTCTCAAAGCAGCTATTTGGTCATCAGTACACACCTTTACCAAGCATTACAAACTAGACCACATTTCTAGACCCAGGACAGGGTTTGCCAGGGCTATCCTTCATGGATTTTTGGAGACCGCCTCTAGGCCTCCTCTCCATTCACAGTGAGCTTTGGCACTTACCCATATGTGGAATACTGCAACACTGGAATTAGAAGGACAAAGAAAAGTTGTGTAAAATCTTACCATAACCATAGATGACATATTCTCTTCCATGTTGCAGTATTCCTTCCCACCCTCCTTCCCCTCCTGTTAGGTTGCATTTCCCTTTCTGTGTGGCACGGGACTGGCATTGCCCTTACTAGGACTGGCTCCAACTGAGGCTTTTAGTTCTGAGGGTTGGTGCATGCAGGCGTCAATTTTATGGCCCACATTCCTTGAGACATGTCAGACGTCCCACGCACCATATAATAACTGAAAACCTTTGCATATTGGGCGGATGTAAGCGAAGCAAGAGGAGTAAACCCATAATGTGGAATATTGAACATAGAAGAGAAGGACATTTATGATATTGTAAGATTTTATACAACTTTACTTTGTTGTTTCAATACTAGCATTTTGATGAAGTTATGAGATTCTAAGCAGTCATTTGCATATGAAGTTAGACACAGAAAATATTAAGTGTTTAATACAGTTGTTAGAATATGTGACATTTTGGAAAGCGGAAATTGTGCTATTTAAATAGGGAATTTGAGAAGAGGGTATAATTCCATTTACACAAAGAAATCTTTTAATACCCAGATAAAACTATTAGGGACTGCTTTTATTTACTTATAATAATTCTTGAAGTATTTGTTTCCATTTTGAATCTTAAGATGAGTTTATCCACAGTGCTTTTACAATTGTTAAAGTAGCATACAATTGAATACCAGGGAATCCTATTCCACCATTATCCCAACCTTTTCTGTGCCAAAGGAAATTCTTGGTTTGCTAGGATGACAAAACAATTAAGTAGAATATTACTTATCTTCTTAATCAATTATTTTTGGTGGAGATAATACTAAAGATTGCAAGTGAAACAATATTTTAGGGAGAATTACCAACTTAATAAGAATTAATCATTCTTCCATGGTAAAGAAGAATTTGTTCCAGTTTGTGACTAAACTTAACATTTTAGTTTGTTTTTATCATTTCTTTACTATTAGACATAATGGTTATACCAAGGTGTTTCATTTAATTGCTATTCTAGTTGAAATTAGAATATTTTTGTATGGATTTTTTTTATTAATTAGTAAGATACTTGTTTTATTATGATTAAATCTTAAGTTTAAGATTTCTTCAAACTGACTCATAGAACTAATATGTTCAAATTAATTTCTATATTTCCTATTGTTAGTAAAATATCATCAACAAAGAGTTGAATGTTTAGTTTGAAATATTTTATTTTGATACATTAATGTTATTACTGGATCTAATGCTATTGGCAAAAGGTTATATAGCTAACGCAGAAAAGTAAAGGTGATAATGGACAGCCGTGTTTTGTGCCATTTTGTAATGTAAAGGAATTAGAAAGAAAAGAACCTATTTAACATAAGCACACAAGTTGTTGTATAACTTCAAATTTAATGTAATTATCTCAGGTGAGAAATTATGCACTTTAAGTGTTTTACACAAGTATGACCAATTAACTGAGTCAAAAGCCTCATCTTATAGTCCACGTTTAAAAATGAAATGGGTCTGTATGATGAACACTTTGTAGGATCCTTATCTTGTTTTAAAATGGGCAATATAAGGGAATATTTATACGATGGGGGACTTCAGCAGTTATTTGTATTTCTCTATAGACCTTATCTAATATTTTAACTGCATCATCAGGTAGTATTTTATATGGTTCTGGTGTAAGATCATCTAAGCCTGACACCTTATTTTTAACTTTTTTATTTGATCTTTTATTTCTGTTAAAGTGAATGATCTATCATTTTTTTATTTGTTCACTTGTTATTTTATTATTTATATTTTCCCTTAGAAAAGTTTCAGATATATCAACATTGTCTAGGTTATTTGTATTATTATTTATATTTTTATAAAATATTTGAAAGCCCTCAAGAATACCTTTAATATATGTTCTTTTTTATTATTTATATGTGTTACAATTTCTTTGATATGATTTAGTTTATTCATTTTCTTTGATCTTAACAGCAAGTTTATGCAAACTTAAAGGGTTTATTGAATATGCCTGAAGTTTAAGTTTTTCCAGGTTTATTGAAACTTTATAATTTTGGATTTCAGCATATTTTATATTTACATTTTTAATTTCTGACTGATAATGTCATTTGGTTGTAGATTTAACTTTAACTTTAGTGTGTCTACTTTGACCTGTAGTGTATTCAGTTCTTTGTCCCATTCTCTTGTTTTAGTAATATACCAGCTTGGAACTCTTCCATTTAAGTAAGCCTATAGTGAATCACACAGGACAGTGTCAGATACTTAAATCATTCATGTTGATCTCTTTAACATACCAATTCTTTAATCTTTTTATTTTAATAATGTACACTGGTAATCTCCTGTGTTGTATTAAATTGTCAGTTTTTAAAATAATATTAAAGGTTATAGATTTGTGGTCCACTATTGGACATGAAACTATTGAAATTTCTCTATGTGACAGAAGATTGTTTGAGACAAAAATGTTATCAATATTTGTGTTCTATAGCTGTATGAATAATGGGTAAATTGTAGTGAGTTTGTTTTAATTAACCCATATATATATATATATATATATATATATATATATATATATATATATATATCCTTTAAATTCATTAGATTTACAAAATTCATGAAGTGTTTGGCTGAAGATGTGATTATCAGCTTTTTGTCTACAGTGGAATCTTTGTATAATAAAATACAATTAAAATCACTAGGCATTATGACTTCACCTTTCATGTAATAGACTATAGTGTCCAAGTAATTTTATATATCTTTAGCTCCAACCCCTGTAGTCCAATAAGAGTTCATTAATGTATATAGTTTTCTGTTCCACTTAGTTATAACAATGCTTAACATAACAGTTTTATCAATATAGGTATGTTTTACTTTAGAGTTCTTCCATAAAATGAGGGTGCCTCATTTTTAGCTTGAAAGCCAGAACCTGCTAAAACCAAACAATCCTTTAATGAAAGTTTATTCACATCTTTATTAAGTACATTTTTTTCCTCTAGAAATACTATTTCAGCTTTATGTAATTGCAAGTATTTTAACAGACTCACCCTCTTTACTGGATTATTCAGTCCATTAATATTTAATAGATATGCATTTAAAATCAGACATTTATATAAGAGGGGAAAACACAGGTGTAATGAAATCACATTTATGTACAGAACTTGTTATATACTTTATATGTAACAATATGAAATTTTCAGCTGTGGACAAAACTTTTGAAACAAAATTGCCTAATGATATAACCCTGAAACATTATACCATGGGATAACGTATTCTCAGTTTGTTGAAAAAGATGAACAAACTACCTCTCAAACTCTACATTAGACTAACATCACTTAGCTCTCGCTTCTGATTCATAGTAATGTGTCTCATATTTTTAGTATGCATCATCTTAAAAAAAAATCAGATCAGATAATTTTCTATTTTTTGTATTTTATTTACTATGTGTAAAGTTGTTCATAGTATCATAAGGTCATAAATTAGTACCAGGTTAATTGTCCTTGTGGGCCATTCCAAGCCCAGTCAATTAACTTGTGTGAGAATCAAACCCTGCACCTTGTGCCTATAAGGTGAACACCTTAAACACTATGCCAACCTCCTACCAATGTAGGCATGTTTGTATTCTTTAACTATATGCATATTTATTTATTCTGATCTTTCTATTTATGTTTGTGTACTGTATCTTATACTGTTACTATATTCTTGGGTTTTATATTCAAAAAAATCAGATCAGATAATTTTCTATTTTTTGTATTTTATTTACTATGTGTAAAGTTGTTCATAGTATCATAAGGTCATAAATTAGTACCAGGTTAATTGTCCTTGTGGGCCATTCCAAGCCCAGTCAATTAACTTGTGTGAGAATCAAACCCTGCACCTTGTGCCTATAAGGTGAACACCTTAAACACTATGCCAACCTCCTACCAATGTAGGCATGTTTGTATTCTTTAACTATATGCATATTTATTTATTCTGATCTTTCTATTTATGTTTGTGTACTGTATCTTATACTGTTACTATATTCTTGGGTTTTATATTTTCGCTATATTCCTAGTGTAGAGTATCATAAAATAGAACATTTATATTTACCCTTATATATTTGATACTCTTTAATGTAGTACTACTGTTAGAATCGGTCCCTCTTTCCCTTAAATTTTATGTATAATAGTATCTGAATAAACATTTGAAGAATCTTCCCTTTTAAGATTCAAACTTTCCATAATAAATTGTTCCAAGATACTATGTTTTGTTTTCATTGAAAAGAGACATTAACAGAGAAACACAATCCTGTTTTTTATCAGAAGTGACATTCTATAAGCTAGTATATAAACTATTCTTTAGGTATGCCACAAATATTCAAAACTGTTTAATAACTGATGGTGGTTTAGAATGCAGTTCACTGTCTTGCTTATTATCTAACTTGTATGCATTGATATCTTAGCATATGATTCTAAATATTAGGATTATTTACTTTTAGACAAGAAGAAGTAACCTGGATAGTTCTTAAGATTTTCAGAACTACTGCAACATCACAAAAGTGCTCATGACTCTAATTAAGCTATTTCAGGCTGGTCCTCATGACAAGAGCTTGCAAATGAACAGTTTATCACCCAGAATTCACACAAAAACGTTCACAAGTGAATACAAGCTGCCTCTACATTATACATCAATCGCTCAAACCCTTCCAAACCACTAAAAAAAAAAAAAACAACAAAAATTCAAAGTATGTTAGCCACTAAAAAGCTATTGTATTTAAAGAAATAACATTTAATGATTCAGTAAGCATTATTTGTATGAGATGTTTAATATACAACAGGCTGTCATTTTTTAAAGGAGACATAGCTTATAAACTTGCATTTAAAGAATGACAGTTGTGTGTGATCCAGGGTTAACTAGTAAAAGTGTGAATGTTACTCTAATTTAATTAGATTGATGCACCCCTTTCTGAATTTCATTTAAGTCTTCCTAACAAAGGGTTTTCATTTATACCCTCTCAATGCACCAGTTTAACAAATGTATTATTTCTTATGTTTTCTAGAAAACTCAATCTTAAATATATATTACATGATGTTGCAGATAGTGTTTTTTGCGATTCCAGTGTATTAAAAAAGAAAAGTTTGTTTAATCCAGTACTCCGTAACATACTTAATGTTTTTCTAAAGGTGTGCGAGAGAGACATCAGAGATTTAATGGCACACAACAGCACATATAAATGGTCCAGTTTATCTAACTATGAACAATTGCTTTGAGAATTTATGAATAATTTTGATATTGGAATAATGAAAGCAGATAAGGGGATGGGCATAGTGGTTATGGAATGAGCAACATACGTTTCCAAAATAGAACAGTCTTTAGTGAATAATGAATTCTACAAAACCATTTCTGTTCAAGATGTCTATAAGAGATTGAAATATATAGACATGTTTTTGTTAGAATTGTTAGAACAAGGGAGTGTAAATATACAAGAGTACAATTTTTTTTAATTGTGGAATGTCCAAGTTTAGGCAAGTTGTTCAGTGTACCAAAAGTCTACAAAGATCAGTCCGACCTACTTTTCAGACACAGCCTCTCTAAAATGCACCAAAGCAGAAAATATTTCATAGTATATTGACCAAGTTTTGAATCCTGTAGTTCAAATTATTTATTTCTTTTTAAAGGATTCATGGCTATTTTTGAAAGGGCTTTTTTTATATCGAGTAATTTCAGAAAACTTATGTTTGATATTGAATCTTTATATAGGAGTATACCTCGTGAACAAAGAATTGAATTTGCAAGACATTTTTCTCATTAAATATTCTTTTATACAGAAAGATCTGGTTAACACCATATATGAATTGAACGGGGGTATTCCAAAATAATTTTTTTTTTTACATTTAATGATATTGTATACCATCAGCAGAACGGAGTAGCAATGGGTGCTAAAATGGCCCCTGCATACACCAATATAGTTCTCAGTGCTTGGGAAACTGAGTGTCTAGGTAAACTCTCAGGTTACAAGAAAATCAAATTATGCAAACGCTATATGAATGATATATACATACATACATATATATATGTATATATATATATATATATATACATATATATATATATATATATGTACATATATATATATATATATATATATATATATATATATATATATATATATATATATATATATATATATATATACATACATACACACACATACACACACACACATTATACATATATATATATATCACAACACAGCACCGAGCAGCAAAAACTCCTGTGGCAAGGAGAAGCGTAACAATATAAATCCAAAAAACAGCCACAGTCGTTACCACAGCTGAAACCAGTTCTTCAAATGCTAAGACGATGAAATGTTCATTAGTACAAAAATGCACAAACGCTATGGAAATAAGCCTTCAGAGTCTCCAAAACTTGTGGATAAAAGAGTTTATTCAAAACAGTTAGCTCTTTCACCTATCGGCTTCATCAGACTTAATGTTGAATATACACTCTAATTTTAAATAGTTCATGGCTAAAGCCCATAGGTTAAAAAATATATTACATCACATCCTTTAGTTAAAAGCATATTTGCTTAAAAACATATTTTAATAAAATATATATTAAAATAAAAATTTGTAAGATCAATATATCTTTACTGCATAGTCAAACAACTAGAGTGCATGTCCTAATATATTTAGTTGTTAACAATAAATATCTATGAAAAATGCAAATATAAATAAATGTGTTTGTTGTAGAAAAAGGCTAACACCATATGTAACGTAACCTAAGGTTATACTACTCCACACAATTCTTTTCTGGGTATCATATGGAAATATCTATTAACATATTTCCATATGATACCCAGAAAAGAATTGTGTGGAGTAGTATAACCTTAGGTTACGTTACATATATAAGTTTTGGAGACTCTGAAGGCTTATTTCCATAGCCGTTTGTGCATTTTTGTACTAATGAACATTTCATCGTCTTAGCATTTGAAGAACTGGTTTCAGCTGTGGTAACGACTGTGGCTGTTTTTTGGATTTATATATATATATATATATATATATATATATATATATATATATATATATATATATATATATATTTTTTTTTTTTTTGTTTTATTGGCAAGGTAGTAAAGAAGAATTAGATTTATTTTTTAATGAAATTCAACAAAGTATACTTTTTTTAAGGTTTACTATTTTGGGTGTAGGTATCAATGTGCAATTTTTGGCTGTAGAACTAACTTTGGACTAAGATAATTGTAGATTTGTTTCTAATATTTATCATAGAAAGACATGTAAAAACTATTTTTTAAACTTTAGCAGCCAACACCCGTGTTTTATGAAATCTAATGCTATTAAAGGCCAATTTATTCATCTTTCACATATTGTAAGTGCTAACACCTTTCGTAGAGAATGTTTGTATTTAAAATAACTTCATAGAGAGACATTATCCAGAAAGTTTAATTGATAAAATCATGTATGAGATTTTTGATCTGCGATATAAAAAATATTTCCCCATATTGAAATGTGGATTTTATAGTAACAGTTTGCAAAGAAAAGTAGATTTTAGTCTCAGTTTTCAGTTGCCCATCAGTAATGACATGTCTTGTGTAAGAGATTTTTTTTTTACAAATTGGTGCGTTATTCAGGGTAAAAAGGAGTTTTATAACATTTTAGGGTCTGCTCCTCAATATTGTTATAAAAACACCAGAACACTAAAAATTGTTTTGAAAATAAATATCACAAGCATAAGAAGAAAGGAATGTTTAAGTGCAGACATTGTAAAGTTTGTCAATATATACATGAGAGTTCGCAGTGTTGGGTCGAACATTGTAATTATCTTGTAGATTTTCACAGGCATTTTAATTGCAATTCCAGTAATGTAGATTATTTGAGCTTTTGCGTTACTTGTTCCTGTCATTATGTAGATAAAACCACCTGAAGACTTGCAGATAGAATTAAAGAACTCAATTTGTAGATTAAGAAGCATGAGTACAAAAACACTTTAGTCAACATAGTGATGTGTGTAAAAACTTTGTCACGCTTAAATTCATTATTTTGGAACAGGTTGATGATTTTATAGGAGAGACACATTTTTAGAAGTTAAATGGCAATTGCCATTTTAACTCTCTAACTTTGCCATATTTCCTGGGCTTAATGATAATTTTAATATTAAATGTTCCCTAAAATGGATTTGTTAGAAAATGGCATTATTTTAGATGTTGTGAATCGATTGGTTACTTGTTTTAAATAAGCCATTCAAGTTTCATTGTGTGTATGTTTGTGATGAAGTTCTTATAAGTAAACAAAAACAAAGGTGCTAATCAGGTTTTCAGCTGGTCTTTTTCCTTGGACTTGGAAGTTGTTTATTTATCTGTTACTCTAGTTATATTGATAACATTCCAAAAATAACTTTTGTATAAGTAAGAAACTATATTTTCTATACTTTTGTTTGTAACATAGCATAACTTCCCTGGGTGCTATTGTATGTCAAGTATACTATCAATAGCAAGCATTCAGAACTGTGTAATAAATGAGGCTTAGAATGCAATTCACTGTGTTTTGCTTATTATCTAACTTGTATTCTTTGACATCTTAGCATATGATTCAAAATATGATTTAGACTGGAAGAACTCTAGTAGCATCACAAAAGTAGCTAAATTGTTTCAAGCTGGTTTTCATGAATAAGGGCTTAAAAATGAACAGTCCATCAGTTACAATTCACACAAAAATGCTCACAAGTGAATCCAAGCCACCTCCACACCATACATCAATCTCTCAAACCCCTCCAAACCACCAAAAAAAATCCAACAAGAACTATCTCAAAGTATCCCAACCACTAAAAAGTCATTGCACTCAAAGAAATAAAATGTAATGATTCAGCAAGCGCTATTTGTGTGAGTTTTTAATAAAAAGCGGACTGCAATTATTTGAAGAAGACATAGCATATAAACTCTCACTAAAAGAGTGACAGTTATGTGAAATCCAGGTTTAACTTGTAAAAGTGTGAATGTTACTCAATTTTATATAATACCAATAGTAACTTATATATATATATATATACATATATATGTATGTGCGTGTGTGTGTGTGTGTGTATGTATATTTACATATATATATATATATATATATATATATATATATATATTTTTTTATACTTTGTTTATAATATGTCTTTCCAGGGTGCTATTGCATGCCAAGTAACACACTACTAGACTATTTTAAGAACTCAGAATGCAACTTAACATGCCTCTTTAGTGTCATTTGTTGCATCTTGTATTATGCCTAATAGTATATTTCTTAACTATGCCAAGATATCAGAAAGTGTGCCACTTAACATAAGTTACGTCATAATAATTAACTTTTAATAAAATGAATAGTTTAGCCTTTTAAACTCTAAATTAACGTAAGTGTCTTTAATTTCATATATAGCTAAAAGAATCAAGGTCTAACATGTAAAAGGGAGCTAGTAGCCATTTGAAGTAGGGAAGGAAATTATTTACCTTGTTAAAAGTAATATTCAGAAAATGTTCATAATTATTCAAGCACTTTAAACTAATAAGAATTTTCTGTCTGTACAAGTAAATTACACAGGACTAGTTGGACAAGGATATCTCAGGAAGCCAAAATGGACTACAGATTTTGAGATTTTGTTTCTAGCTGATTACCACTTCTAGGTCTAGACAATAGTTACTAAGAGGCTTGTGTAGCAAAAGGTTAGTAAGTTGCTGTAGCTAATGGAAGAAAAATAAAAAAGCTAATTGTCAATTTATTTTTGTACTAGGTTTAGTGGTCTACCCCAGCCTATCACCAATACCAAACCTTTTTTTGTTTAAATTTCTTTTGTGTTTCTAGCAACTGAATGGGTAATTCTTTGCTTAGTAATGTTGACTATATCAGCAGTCATGTTTCGCAGATGTTTCATCAGCAATGGAACACCAGTATCTAATAATTAAACATGGTGCTATTCAGAAAAGATACCAGGTCACCAGGAACAGTTAGCAAAAGTATCTTCTAAGATGAACATTATCTTATTTCCTTTAAGCAGCAGTCCTGTGTGATGTATATTGGACCAGACCACAAGTTATAACATAGTCTGTCTGCTTCTTGATAAATCATTGTATGTTTCAACATTATGATAGTAATGGTTTGTGTTCCACAAATAATCTCTGATTTTCTGGCTCACCTTCTTAGCATACTGTTATGGTAATAAGACATTCTCAATTGTAAATATTTTATTCTTTGTTTTTTTGCTTCACTTTCATAACCTGACAAGGCAGTATAGGATTTCAGCCATATATAATTGACCTCTACTTTTTTCTTCCTTGATGAATAAGACAAGCTGTTGTAAAATCTGACAGTATCTACCAAATAATTGCACTGCTTATTAAATTGATGCACAGACATCAGTCCTAGAAGTTGCTTCTGTCTACAAATCCCATCTTTGAGGTGGTTCTGACCAGTTTAAAAAAAAAGCTTTCTGTAAAAGTAACCACGTAAATTCAAGAGCATGTACAAAGGGAGTTCATAGTCCAGTACCTGGCAGAACACCAGGTATATTTTTCTGGGTGAAATAACTCACCATGTGCAGTCGCTAGGAGTAACAATCTATCCATCGCTGTTTCTTGATGATAAATACTTTTGAAATACTTACCCTATAAGCTCTTTTCTAATAATTCCACTTTTACTGCAAGTCATAGTTGCAACATTCCATCCCCAGAAGGCATTTCTACGTCAGACATGAAGTTTTGAACTTTAATCCTCTCTTTTTTTTCCCAGAGCTCCGGCCTGTTCCCTACATCCTCATCTGACTATGAAGGTCTTTAACTTGCCACCAAGAAGGAAGTGTTGATCGAATTAGTGATGAAGTACGCACTCTAAGAAAGTTTTCCTTGTTTACAGCTAACTTTAGATGAAAGTATTAAACCACCTTTTCCAGGATCAGCAATACATACTCTCTGCTATTTTTGATGTAGAATTTTTGCACTTCAAGGGTTTTTAAAGTTTTGTATTATATAATTTAACTGACATTTTATTAAAAGAACTGTAGTTTCATAATAAAATCTTATAAGACTGAACCAATTGCTCTTAAAAACAATAATGCTGGATGATTTATAAACTCCTTTTGATAATGTCACATGAGTAAATGGTTATTTTCCTAGTTTTCTATGACGTTCCTAACTATTCATTGTTTTGGGCATGGCTTGGTCTGTGTTTTTTAGATGTTTGTCTACATTTGGAACAAGATAGGTGTTTTTTTTTTCTTATCCCTCTGTTATTTAGCCTCTTTTTCAATGTCATGTATCCTTCAAACTCCTTTATCACATCAAAGTGTTATTTACCTTCTCAAAGGGATTGTTTGTTAGGCACCTGTAAAGGGACTAAGGGGTCTTGATGTCACTCTACTTAAAAACTACTTCAGTGTCTATGTTCTAATTTTACCCAACTTACTGTTTAGGTTTAACTCAAATAATACCTATAAAAGAAGGTTTAATCCTAGTAATGATCACAACTGATTCATGGGATATAAAAGGACTCCAGGATAACAAAAGGAACTTAATTATGCAGCTCATATATCAAAATAAAAGTAATATAACATGTCTACAAGCGACTTGCATGCTAAATGAACTCTGAAATATGGATAGGAAAAGGAAATGGATCAAACACATTATTGCGTCTAGTTTTAACTCAACTTCTAGGGGAGTAGCAATTATAATTAAGAATTCATTTCAAGGGGATTTCCTTTTTTAGAAAAGTGACCCTAAAGGCAGATGGTGTTTATTACCCAAAATAGATAAACACATACTTTCTAAACATTTATGCTCCCTGTTCCAATCAACATATCTTTTATATATATATTTTCCATATTCTTTCAAAGTATCAAAACCATTACTATATATTAGGAGGTGACTGGAACGCTCTGCTTAACCCCGTTAAGGATAGGTCACATAAAGTTGTTAGTCACAACATACCTCATTAGCACTGGAAGAGCTACAGAATGTCTTTGATCTGAAGGACCCCTTCACAAGTTTTCAGCAGGACAACTCAATAAATAGATTCACTTTCTTTTCTCCTAGACACAAATCTTGGCCAAGAATGGATGCTTTTTTGATCGCCCACTTTTTTACCCACCGCAAACTCTAAGGTTCATTCAAAATCTCTCTAACCACTCTAAAATACATATCTCTAACACTTCTAGTACTAACCTAAGGGCCTCCACATTTAACAATTGGACCTTAAACCCAAATTTTATTCAAATAGAAGAAGTGAAACAAGAAATCAGTACTATTCTTGTCCAGTTTGACAACAACCTTTCGTCTTCTCAAATTCCATATGACATACAATGGGCAGCCACCAAAGCAGTTATAAGAGGCTATGTCATCCAAGAATCCTCATAGTTTAAGAAAAGTCAAAACCTCTCCAAAACCAAGTTAGAACAGCATCTAAAAGAAACTGAATTAAAACTTCAACAAAACTGCTCTAAGGATTTGTAGAATAAAACAATTGAATTGCAAAAGCAGCTTTATAATTTATACTTGAAAACCACATGTTTGCAGAACTGAAATTGCTCTACAAATTTTCAGAATGGGCACAAATCCCTTCAAAAACACTTGCCAGGCTAATTAATATAAAAGGTGGCTCCCCAAGGATTAATGAAATTAAATATAAAGGCACGACAAAGCACAATGATCAAGACATTAATCTGAAGAAATTTACAAAAACTTATATAATCTCCCTAAGTATGACATTAGATCTCAGTTTAATGACTTTATACATAACCTAAAATTTCCACAAACTCAATAACTCCCAAAAGCTTGACCTAAAATCTCCTCTCAATGTAGAGGAAATCAAACTCGCTATTAATAATCCTAAACTAGGCAAAGCCCCAGGACCTGATGGGTACACAGCAGAGTTCTACAAGAAATTCTCTGTTCATCTCTCTAAAATTTTGCTTAAAACCTTTAATTACATTGTCCAGTTTGGTATAACCGATTGCCACCTTAACTCGAAAACCATCCTAATCCATAAACCAAACTCTGAACCTCTAGACCCAGACAGCTATAGACCAATTGCTCTTATCAATACCTTAAGATTTTTGCCCATGTGATTGCTAATAGATTGAAAAAGATGCTCCCTTACATAGTATCACAAAAGCAACTGGGTTTTATGCACAACAGGCAAATTTTTGACAATACCCTCCTCTTTGATATCTTAATCAAGGATCCTTGGAATTGATAGATATTGATAAGAGTTGATCAAAACTTTCTATTTAATATTCTTCCTTGTTTCGGGATTCCACAAGAATTCATAAACATCATAAAAGTTTTGTATCAAAAAGCCTCAACTATTCTGTATATTAACAAAACTACTTTTAACCCTATTGTAATTTCCAGTGGTACAAGACAAGGTTGTCCCCTCTCACCCTGACATTTTAATCTCTACCTGGAACCCTTGATATTATTTTTATCCAAAAACATTTCCATCACATACCAAAAATTCTAAATATTAATCTTTTGTACTCAGCTTTTGCAGATGATTTAAACTTGTACTTTCAATTCCCCAACGCTGATCCCTAAAAATTGCTAAATTCTTTAGTGCCTTAATGAAATGTTTCTAATTATAAGATGAATCCCAACAAATCATCTATTTTTTCTATTAACCCATTAGACCACAAAGAGTTCTACTTCCATGAAAGCTAGATCAAGGCCAATTACCAACTAAAATACCTAGGTATAAACTTTACTGACAACCTAAATGAGATAATTAAAATAAATCTGTTTCACACGTGGTCAAATATTGAAAGGGACATTATGAGATAGAAAAACATTAATCTATCCTTGTTATTGAAAGCTAGCATCATCAAAATGAATGTCTTGCCTAAAATTCTCTTTTTTTACAATGGTAGAAAAGGCCCTTTCCAAATTCATCTGGCACCCCAAATCAGTTAGAATAAAATATGATAAGCTCACATTACCAAAGGACAAAGGAGGCCTGGATCTGCTTGATTTTAAACTCTGTTCTATTATAAGCTTTGCAGAATGATACAAATAGGTTCATAGGTTGGCACTAGGCTATCAGCCCCAGGGCCTATACAAGCCTAGCCATAACAATTCCCTGGCTATTTCTTCCCACACTATTTACTTCCCTGGACCCCTGTTTAGTGATTCCCCTGGGTGAATTTCCTTTCTCCCATCCAATCGTCAAGGTTCCTTTTGAATAGGGCCAAAGAGGCACTCTGCTTGACATGTATGGGCAATCTTTTCCAGAGTCTGGGGAGTCTCTGGGTCAAGAACCTATCCCTCCAGTGTGTTTTGTTTATTGTGATGACAAGGTTTAGATACCTGGAGCGTGTGGCTCTGAGGGATTGGGATTTCTTTAAGTGTAGCATGTCCAACAGCTCTGGGTTTGACATGGCCTTGTATATTAAGCAGAGATCGCCTCTGAGTAGACTATATGCGACAGAGTATAGCTGGAGTTTTTTAAGGAGGTCAGCGTAGGGCATCTGCTTTAGGCCTGTGATTCTTTTAGTGAGGTATTTCTGCGGCCTTTCCTGTTGTTGCAGATATCTTGAGAGGTACATACCAAATGGGGCGTTGTATTCTATAACCGGTCTAACGAGGGATGAGTACAGTGGGACAATAACCTCCTTTTTTTTCTGGATGAAATGCCCTTAGTGATGAGGTGTGCCACATAGGATTTCCTGACTGTTGTGGTGATGTGGTTATCGAAGGTGAGACCACTGTCCACCTGTGTCCCTAAGTTTCTTATCACACTTTCCGTGTTTAGTGTACTGCCACCTATATGGTAATTCACGGGTACATGTTTTTTTCCCAAAGGGGATAACTATACATTTCTTGGCATTGAGCTTGAGCCCATGGCTCTAACAACAATCATCTGTTTCTGTAAGCCCCTTTTGTAGAGTATCTACATCATTTGGGGATTCAATAATGGCTCCCAGTGTGCAGTCATCTGCGAACTTTGTTAGCCAGAGTCCCTTAGTGTTGGCCTGTAATTCAGAGAAGTAGATGCCAAACAAGAGCGGTCCCAGGACTGAACCCTGAGGTACTCCACTTGTCTGGGGCTGGATTTGGAGTCGGCTACTTTTACAGTGTGGGTTCTATCAGTAAGCCAGTTAGCAACCCATTGGGTGACACTGGGATTAATGCCCAGCTTAGTAAGTTTACTATGATTCCGGAATGGGGGATGGTGTCAAAGGCCTTGGCACGGTCTAGATAGGCTGTGTGGACCACCTTACCCTTGTCCATGGCTCTGGAGACCGATTCAAAGTCATCATTCAGGTTCAGGAGACAAGATCGGCCCTTCACGAACCCAAACTGGGTGGGGTCCAGTGTTTGAAGGTTGCCAATGTCTTTGTTTATAAGTTCCATGGTAATACGCTCCATGGCCTTGCAGATCAGGCTCATCAGACTGATGAGACTGTAGTTTCCGGGATCCAAGGTGGATTCCCCCTTGTGGAGTGGGATAACTGTAGCTCTGAGCCACTCATTGGGCACGAAACCTGAGGTGAGGCTATGATTAAACATGACACTTAGGTGAGGGGCCAGTTCATATTGTAGTTCATGTAGTACACAGCCCGGGATGTCATCTGGTCCCAAGGATGCTGTATTCTTAGCTTTGGAGAGTGTGTTTTTTTACCTGTGTGGCCGTTATTACCGGAATTTGGCAATCTTCCGGTATTGAGATGGGCCATTTAGGGGGGGTGAGGGGGGTGAAGTTGGCACTGAATCGATCTGCCAGGATATTGGCAATATCCTTTGGATCAGTATATTTAATGCCATTCTGTTTTAGCTCAGAGCAGATCTGAGCATTGCCATTTAGATTCTTCACATAGTTATAGAATGCCTTGTGGTTGTCTTTGGAATCTTTGGCAATTTTATTTTCGTAACTAGCTTTGGAGGATTTTATGAGGGATATTCGTTTCTTACTGAGGCTGGTAAGGGAGTTTTTTTGCATCCTGGGATTTTCCTCTTTTCTGCAACAGTTTCTTCCTTTTGTTGTAAAGTTTGTTTATGGCAGGGGACCACAAGATCGGCTTCCTTTTTTTGGATGAGAGCATCTTGGTTCTATTTGGGATGGCACGATTCATGCATGAGTGGATGTGCTCGTACAGTGCCTTAGTGTAGG
Source organism: Protopterus annectens (assembly GCF_019279795.1). Taxonomy (NCBI): domain Eukaryota; kingdom Metazoa; phylum Chordata; order Ceratodontiformes; family Protopteridae; genus Protopterus; species Protopterus annectens. Next base: position 1,045,224,533 of record NC_056747.1, read on the forward strand.
ATTCAGCAGTTGAACATTCAGTTCCCGTCTGCATGGGTGTCATGAAGTTTGTCACTTCTGACTTGAGTAGCATGAAGTTGGCTTTGGAGAAGTTTTTTATGGAGGTTTCCTTATTGGGGGGTGAGGGTGGGATGTGGATGTTAAGGGTGATTAGCTTATGGTCAGACCTGACTAACAAGGGGGTGACCATAGGTGTGGAGCATTGATTTCCCATGTTGGGTAATGGCTAGGTCTAGGATATTGGAGCCCCTGGTGGGACTAAAGATTAGTTGATCCAGGGCGTTGGAATTTATGATTTCCAAGAACCGTTGGGCAAAGGTGTTGGTACATGAGTAGTTTTCCCAGTTAATGGCAGGGTAGTTAAAATCACCCAGTATTAGGGTGTTTGGTTCTATCTTAATATTTTCCAGTATGTTTAGGAAGGTGTAGTGAGAATCTTAGGGTATGGTGGGGGATCTGTAGCAAGCTGCAATTTGGATTGCAGTCTTACCCTAGTGTTAGTTGCACGTGGAGAATTTCAGACGCATTGTGTTGGGCAGCTAGCCTGGTGGTGTGAATATCCTTGGTGAATATTTACACTCCTCAACCTTTAGTGTTTCAGTCCTGGTTTGGTGGCCGAAAAGTGTGGTAAGAGTTGTAGCCTGGTATTGCAGGGGTGCTCTCTGGAGCCTTGAACCAGGTCTCAATTACTGCACAGATATCGGTGTTCTCCATTTTTAGGAGTGCCTCGAGGGAGTGCATTTTGAGGTTTAGACTTCTAGCATTGAGTAGCATTACCTTCAGATTTTGCATGCTTGTACCTGTTATGGTGGTGGTTTTGTCCTTTGAACTTTGCCTAAAATAGCCAATTATGACCTGGCCTCAGGAAGCTGGACACCTCAGTGGATTAAGATTTGGTCCAATCTGTTTAAATCCCATAATATAAACACAAAAATCCTCCCTTTCCTTAACATAAAATGCTCCCCCTTTACTAAATTACATCCCCTTGTCAAACATGTTATCCATTCTTTTCAGAATCTGTTCAAATCAATACAGTTATCAAAACTCTTGACTTCATTCAACCTATTCACCTAAACCCCAACCTAACAATCAATAACCAACCAATAAACCTAGCAGATTTCCCTCTAATTAAAGATATCACAGTCTGGGAATTATTCATATTAAACAATTACAACATAACCGACCTAAGAGAAAAGCTAGGGGCTCCAAAGAAGTATGATGATATCCTTAGACCAATTATGTATCTTTTAAAATCTAGTTCTCTTTGACCAGAATTGATGAACAAGACATACAAAACAGCCATCTTAATTCTTAAATCACTAGCTTTTAAGAATAAAATGTTATCCAAGATTTATAAATTAATCACGGCTGTAAAAACTCAAAACTGAATCCTATTTTCAACCGACTAGCAAGTAAAAGTCAAATGTTATCAGTCGAAGATAAAGAACTAGCTATAAAAACTACCCTGAAGCTTATCCCCTTCAGATGATTAATATATACCTAGATCATGATCAACAACAACGCTTACTATACACCCTTAGTAAATTTAAAACCAATTACTCACCTTATTGCCACTTTTATCCTAATGAAAAAGCAGATCTTCTAGAGCTGTAAAAAAGTTTACAAATTGTGGTGCTCCTTAAGAGTCAAATTGGAAAAAATAGGCTATGAAAAAATCTACCTTCTTATGGGAAACTGCTAACTTACACATCATTCCTGGTAAATTTCCCACTATTCTAAACCATATCCTCATTACTATGTGTACCCTCATTAAATACTATATTACTAAAAACTGGAGTGATAATTCTGTTAGTTGGGAATATTTCCAAAATCTTGCTATTAAATTTATATCCTCCCACAAACTAGTTAAAACCTCCATAAAGAAAATAGATTATTATCAGAAATATTGGGATTATTTATTGGATTTAATTCTAAAAGACTAAATGTTGCCTCACTATTGCCTATGTTCCTAAATTGTAATATATCATTATCATGATTACTATTAGTCTAGCACTGCTATGTCTCCAGACTCTAAAACCATCTTTATTACCTGCCCTGGAAGATATAAACAACCATACTATAATCTGTTTCTTTTTTACCTTTCCTCCTTTTGCCTTTACCTGCCACTTTATGCTTATATGGGTCTATATTAAATCATCGAGCGCTTAGAAAAGCAAATGATGATTTATCAACCCCATGTAAGCGAAAGCTTGCAAACTCGAATGCTTGGAGAAGCGATTTTTTTTCCAAGGGAAAAAAATCGCTGTTCCAAAAAAAAAAAAAAAAAACTTAAAACATAGCATAAAGTGGGGGGCTTCCCCCCCCCCCTACTTAAATATACCAACTCAGAGATAGCACTACAGAAACGAAAACGGCAAAGTAATGGACGCGGCCAAGAGATTTCTTTCCCAGGGAAAGAATTTGTTTATATGCCAGTTTGTCATTTTGCCTTTGTCTTTTCAAGTTCGACCAAAACTCATTCGAAAGACTGCATCTTCGGTCATCTAATAGGAACCCGCTTATATACTATGTGTGACATCTGATGTACAAAATGTACATAGGTTAGTTTAGTTTGTTAGATGCTATAATTGTTTTATTAATTACCTTGTGTAAAATAATTTCATGGATACCTGTACAATTTCTTTACAATAAGTATTGTTACTGCGGTGAGATGTACCTCTCACTGTTATCTTTATTGTTTTTGTATTTGATTTTCTTCGATACACATAAATTCAATAAAAAGTTTTTTTGAGAAAAAAAAATTAATAAGCATTCATAACTATGAAATGCATTGATTTTCATGTGTCCTTCAGTTTTTTTTTGTTTTTTTATCTTTTATTAACCAACCATCTCTTGTTGCATTTCTCCTCAAAGAAGTTGATAGACAAAAACAGAAGAAATGGACTGGAACCTAAGATTTTATTGATTTTTATTCTGTATAAAGTCCATTGTGTCTTCCAAAGTAGGAAAAATCTTCTTTCCTTCTAGAAGGTGAATCCTTGTTTGCTGAAAACAAGATTTGTACTGTAATATTGTTTTTCTTTAAACTTTTAACAGGTTTCACACATGCTTCTCTCTCTCTTTGACATCACTAATGTTGAATAGTCGTTGTCAAATCTTGTGGTATTTTCGTTAATTTTAACCGGATAATTAGTCCATGCAGCTTTTAAGACTAAATCCTTATCTTCTTGATTTGAGAAAAAAATGATTACTGACCTTGTTTTTTTTTAAGATGTTAGAAAGTGGTCTGTGTGCCCTTTTGATGCCAAAGGAAAAAGCTTCAGACGGGTTCGAAGTTTTAGGTAGCCAGGTATTAAGGAACTGAATCATACTGTCTCCCCTCTTCTTTTTCAGGAATTCCATAAATGCTGATGCTGTTCCTTCTAGATCAGTTATCTAAGCCTTCTATTTTTTTCCTGGAATAATTTGTTTTGTTTCAGAAGAAATTCAGTGTTCTCATTTTTAAGTAATTTTCCATCAAAATCAGACATTGACTGTTCTGTACTCGAGATTTGTGATGATTGTTGTTTAAGAGATTAATTCAGCCCTTCAGCCTTTTTTTTTTTTTTTTTTTACATTCCTCATTAAAATTGTTGAATTTGTTTTCTAATATATCTGTCTTTACAAATAACTCCTTGATGTTACTTAGTATAGCCAGTATGTCATTTTTCATAGTACTGTCCTGTACACTGGGCTTAGAGTGACTCATTCTGAGACAATTAGTTCTTTCTGGTTTTCTTGACAGGAAAAAGCAATTAAGAGTTTCAAACTTATTTTTTGTAGTAAGTCTTTCAGCAGATGTTCAAGTATAAATCCATTAAGTTTTGAAATGTTCTATTTGAGTTTTTTAGCAAAAATCCTGTCAGAGATGTTACAAATGAAGCAGAGTTTTAGTGCTCACCATCTTGGTCACCCCATGAAATTGATGCAGACTAAGAGGCAAACATTTTTAGCCTCAAATTTAAGAAATAAAGACGCTAAATATCCTAGGTTCTTAGAAGAAAATAATACTTGTTCCAGTTTACAAGAAGGGAAATAAAAAATGCATGTTCAGACCACTTATATTACTAGACATGTCAATCAAATAAAAAAAATATGAGAAGAAGAATGATTATTAAACTGATTTAACTGATAAACTGTTAAACCTGGAGCTTGCCTACCTAGAAGGGAAATCATTGGAAGCTGCTTGCCTTGTACTTCAGCAAGTAACTGAGATATATATTCATTTAAAAGCCCTTTTACTAGACGTGGTACAGGACTTTTACAATTTTGCAATTTAGACAGGAAAAGCTATGATACGTAACAGAAAAGATGAAAGATAGAATGCATAAAAGCTGTAGTGAACATTGGAATAGCATTATATTGTAACAGCAATGTTAAAGTGGAAGTAATGTGAACATTTGCGCCTACTGATTGGTTTCCAGCAAGCAGAATAATGAGGCAGGGATTTATCACTCTGGATTTTTGTGGTCTACATTAAAACGATAATACTCCCCCCCCCCCTCCCCTATTTCATGGGAAAGAAGTCATCCAGAAAACGGGTAGTGAAAGTATTTCAGTCATAGGCAATGTTGATCCATTCTTGATGACTTTTTCATAGCTGGTAGATTCAAAGTTAGGTAGAGGAACAGGAAAAATGTGTAAAAGATTGTAAGCTGTAGATGAGCAACAGTAAAACAAAATTCTGATATTTACTTATAGGAAGAAATGTTTACAGATAACGAATATAATGTAGAATAAATTAAAATCCATCAGTATCTTGGTTTAATCTTCACATCAGATGCTTCATGGCAAGAATATACTGAAAAAGCAATGGACTGTGAGAGGGTCTGTGGATAGCATGAATAAAATCCTTTAAATCTGGATGTACAATTATAAACTGTACCTAAATTGTACCTTTAAGTGTAGAATAATGCAATAGTTGGATGTTGAATTTCTAAGTGTAATTCTGAAGTTAAAGTACTGTTTTCAGGTGCTTGAAAACACTCCGTTCAGGGACAGATGCATAGTAGTTTTAGTTCTTATGTTAGAAAAGCATAGTACATGTATGAATGTATGTATTCTGTTTTGCCCCTTAAGAAAAAGGAAATGTAAACTGCGCATCCCCATCTCCTAACTGTTTTCCAAGGCAACCTCCTGTGTATCAAATCTAATGCCTCCATCTTCAATCCTTTACTGGGGTAGGGTTTCCCACAACTTTTGCACCCACCCACTATTGTCTGTCACACCCTTTCAAGTTGTACTGATCAAAAAATCTGTATAAAAATGCATTCCTTTAGGCAAGGTATCCTGGCTTCTAATTTTCAATTTGTATTGAGATACTGTCCAGTCTGTATGGCCCAATGTATGTGGGCTGCAGTCTCAGGTCCAGTCAGGGTAGTGTTCGCATGTGCTGGCTTCCATGGAATAATCTCAGACAAGGGGAGCATTTCTTTTTTACCTTGATATGTCACATGGGATGGCTTTCTTTTGGCAATGACGTTTTGCTTATTAAGAAATTCTCTTCTGCTTCATAGTATAAATGGGGCCTGGTTATAAATTATGCTTGTCTACTGCTTTAGTTTGCCACTTGTTTTAATTAATGTGTGTAAGTCCTGCTGAACAGATTAAATTGTAAATTGCTGTATATGCACATATTTATTAATGATCCATGACTGTGGTTGGGTATATCAGGATTTTAGCCAAGGTTCACCCTTGTAATTAAACAAAGCCAGTCATGGTCAAATAGGTTCATAGGTTGGTACTAGGCTATCGGCCCTAGGGCCTATGCAAGCCTAGCCATAACAATTCCCTGGATATTTCTTCCCACAATATTTACTTCTCCAGGGAATGGTTATGGCTAGGCTTGCATAGGCCCTAGGGCCGATAGCTTAGTACCAACCTATGAACCTATTTGCCCATGACTGGCTTTGTTTAATCACAAGAGTGAACCTTGGCTAAAATCCTGATATACTCACTAACAGTCATGGATTATTGATATTGTATAGTTACACTATTTAAGAAAGAAATTGTTTATCTTTTTTTTTTGTTTGTATAAGGACACTTCAGACTTCTTTCATGTTGTCTTCCTTGTACTGATGTACTGTGCATGCATATAGTACTTGCGTTCCCATACTTGCACATTACAGCATTGCAGGAGAAAGGACAGAGAAAACAGAATTTCCATTGCTGTTTTTTTAATTATTAAAAAATAGAGATTTATAAGGGACAATGCAAACATGTAAAGAAACTTAGGTAGGTCTCTGTTTTAGTTTTGCAGAACATACCTGATTTTTCTTATATTTTGCTTTGTCCCTCAGCGTATGCCAGTAGAAATTCTGGCTGCAGTGGTACTTCAGTGGACAGACTTTTTTTCTGTTGGTATATGCTTGATTTACAATGGTCACACTTGTTGGGCTAGCCAATCAGTGTGCTTGTTTTTAAATAGTAATGAGCATTTATTGTATAATATGTAATAAATAATAATGACTCTGTACTACTAGTCTGCATTATTGCATTCATTGTCATTGTTTGTAAAAGACTGCATTGCATGTATTGTATGTACCGAAATCCTAATTTTTGCACCCTTGCTTTTGCTATTAATTGGGACTGAAAGTGATCCATTTTGGTAAGTCCACTCATCCTGTTAGAAGAATAAATAAAACAGATTTTTCTGTACTTTGTGGGTAGATATGCTCATACTATGGACCATGTCAAGTACTGTGAATGTGAGGTTATATAATCTTGGGCAAGAGGGTAGTGATCTGGCCAGCTGCAATTTAATGGAAAAGATGTATGAATGCTGTAGACTTTTTTTGTGGTAACTACAGAAAAGAAAGTTCACTTATAGATTAGTAATCATTTGTTTGATTTTTTTTTTTTTTTTTTTTTTAAGGTTTCTTTGCATGCATGGTTTTGGTCCACAATATTCCATACTCGTGACACAGGTATAACTGAGGTAGGTTTTTAGTATTATTTTATTTATATGTTTATTTTTGAATGTTGTACTCATTTTATGGTTTTCAGTCTGCTATCAAATGGTTGTATGTTTGGTAATGTTCAATATCTGTTTTCAGATTTAGAATATTGTTCTGATGATTTGGTTTGTTGTTATGATTTTTATGTAATACTGTGATGTCTTTCCATTTCAGTGTTGCAGGATTCATAACAGTAGGGATTCCCCTGCTTAAGGCAGCCCGATGTCTGGACAGTATACCAAAGCCTTAGGTTGCTTTAAGGTACACCATACATCACATGTGTTCCTTGCATAGGTTAGGGCATAAAGGTTACGTCTGGACATACCATCCTCTGAACTTCTTTGCCACCAGTCAGAACGCCATTTTTATTGTCAGCCTGAATGCCTGTGCTCCATTGCTGGTTTCACTGAGCCATTGCAGATAAGTGCCCCTTTGGGGTTCCTTCTCCTTGTCTTTTCTTTTTGCTGCTTGAGAGATTTCATGGTATCCAGGAAGACTAAATGTCTGTGCGGGAGCCAGATTCCCCATAAAGACCACCATGAACAGTGTCTGTTTTGCCTTGGTGTCTTGCATGACCATACATCCTGTTCCATCTGTCAGGCTTTTGTACCTAAAGCTTTGCATAGAGTTGTTTCGTCAGACTCAGCATCTTAAACTTCTCATGAAAGAGATACAATGGAGGGAACTTCTCATCCGGAAGGACAGCCATCAGGAAAGAAGGCCAAGAAACCTAGGCCAGAATCTTCCCTGTTCAGCCTCCGATGGATGTCTCTGCCAAGGTGAGTGAATGCCCAGAGGTTCGCCCGGCTTTGTTGCCAGATTCCTATGTCACAACTGGGTTGCGGGGATCCATCTGAGGAGGCTTTGCAGAAGTCCATTTTGGATGTTCGGGGGGAACCACAGTTGATCATTTCCAAGGGGCCTAGGGGTGTTCCTTAGATTTTAGTCAGAGAGGAAGTCCCTACTATCGTTATTGAATGCCATCCTGGGTCAGAGCCTTCCGCATTTTATAAGGCAGATGTCCAACTGAAGAAAAAACAAAAAAACTAAACACATTCCCCCTGCTCCTAAGAATCCGCAGAGTCAGTGGTAGGCCTTCACTCAGAGATTGTTTAATGCTTTGATGGCTCTGAATCCCCAGAGCTTCTGTTCCAGCGGTTTCTTGGTCCTCTACTTGCCTAAAAGACCCGGGGAGCAGGATTCCATTGAGGAGGAGTTGGATTCAGATGAGGAATCCCTTGCTTACACATCTCTGATTCCTTCTCCTTTAGACTGTGGGTCAGAGGAAGAGGAATCGACCAGTCCTGATACTCCCTTTGAAGAGATTTCTTTTGGGGGCACAATGTCCAGGATGATGGAGTTCTTTAAATGGGATTGTACTCAGGTCTCTGAGATTCATAGGAGGTACTATGAATTGCTGCAAATGGAATCTCCAAAACCTTCTGCTGTTCCTCCTGTTTTGGCTGCGTTGTTGGATGCATTTACCAGTGCTTCTAAAGCTCCAGATTCTCAGTCCCTTGCTTCCAAGAAACCTAATAGGTTCTATAAGGGTGCATGAGAACTGTAAATGTTTGTACAAGTGTCCTGCTGCTGACCCCTCAGTGGTGTCTGTAGCCTCTGAAAAGCCCTGTCAGTTGCTTCCTTTGCCCAAATTACTGCACTCTGATAAAGATGAGTAGAACCATGGAAAGACTAGATAAGAAGGTTTACACCTGCTACGTTGCCTTTTAAGGCTGTTAATTATCAGACCCATATGTCCAGGTATGAGTTGGCTGTCCTGTCCCAGGCTTGTCAGGTTATATCTTATCTTTCAAATTCTGAGGGTAAAACTTCTGCTCTTTTCCTGTTAGGGACTCCTCCCGGCTGGCTCGTCATTCCATCAAGTGTTGTTATAATGTGACAGATGCTTCTTCTAGGGCTGCTGCTTTTTGGTCAGTGACGAGGAGGTATTCTTTGCTTTGGATTCAGTCTTTACCTGATGATATCAAGGCAAAATTGATGGATGCCCATCTTGATAATAAACGCTTGTTTGGTGAGGCTGCTGCCAATTTGTTTGTCCCTTCAGGATAGTAAGGCTTTACAGGAACTCAAACATGTGTTTGTTTCTTCTGTTCCTAAATTTCAGAGAAACTACCCCAATAAGCCAGCCTTTGTTTGAAAGCAATCTCGGCCAACTCCTAAGGGAAAAAATGGTGGCAAGCGGGCTACTCCCTGCTAAGGCTACTAAGACTTCAGTGCCTCAGAAGTCTTCATTTCCAGGTAAACCAGGTGCTGTCTGACTGTCCTATTCTTCCGAGCCACTTTCCTCTTCGCCTCTTTCTCTCTTCCTGTTTGGTTACAGATTATTCAAAATTCCTGGGTTCTGTCCATTATTCACCAGGGTAGTTCTTGAAGTGGAAATCACGTCCCCCTTTTATGGATATTCCTCAGCCCCCCTCAGGAACAACTCTCTTTTCCCAGAGATGCGTCAGGATCTTTTGACTCAGGGTACTATTAAAGAGGTGCTCGTGTCCCAAAGGGGGAGGGTGTTTTACTTCAGGATGTTTCTAGTACCCAGAAAGGAGGGTACTTGGAGATGGACCTCGCTCATCTAAACACTTTTCTGAAGGTGCCCACTTTTTGAATGTCGTCTCTTCAGACTTTGTTTCCTCTTTTGCTTCCTCAGGCTTATATGGTATCTCTGGATCTCAAGGATGCTTATCTCTATATTCCAATCCATCCCCCTTTTAGGAGGTTTTTACGTTTCTCTTTTGCTTCCTGGCATTTTCAGTTCTCTGCTTTGCCCTTTGTCTTTTCTACTGCCTCAAGCATATTCACCAAATGCCTCGCTTCTTTGATTGCTTTTTGCAGGATTCAGGGGATCCAGGTATTTCCCCTACTTGGATGACCTTCTATTTCAGGTATCCTCTCCAGAGATCCTGTTGCCAAATCTTCATTTTTCTTCTTCAGAGCCTGGGGTTTATAGTCAACTTCAAAAAGCCTTCTCTGACTCCTCCTCAAGACCATATTTTTCTGGGTTGCAGGATTCGGACGGTGCCTTTGCTGGCATCCCTGCCTTCTCCCAAGGCCTTGACCCTCCTCTCCTTCTTTCAAACTCTTCTTCCTCTGGCTTCCATTGCAGCCAGGGAATTTCTGAGAGGTCTAGGTTTCATGGCATCCACCATCCCTATGCTGCCTCTGGCCAAACGTCACATGAGTAAGTTCCACTGGTTCCTGAAGTCAGTCTGGCTTCAACATGCTCATCCCCCAGAATTTGTAGTTCGTTTTCTACCTTGTCTCAAGAAGGAACTACACTGGTGGATCCAGCAGTTGTCCCTAAAATCAGGGCTCCTTTTTCATCCCCCTCTTCCCTCTCAGGAGCTATTCACAGACTCTTCAGATGTGGGATGTGGAGCAGCATTTTGCTCCCTAAATTTGCAGTGGGTGTGGTCTCCTCTTCAACAGAAGGAACACATCAATGTCAAAGATATGAGAGTCCTTATGCTGACTTCTCAGGCTTTTCGTCCTCTTTTCTCCCTGAGACCTCTCCAGGTGTTTACAGACAACACCACAGTGATGCGGTATGTAAACAAATGGGGGAACATGATCCTATCTTCTTTTCTGGTTGGCACTCCTGGTGAGGAATTTTTATGTCCAGTATCAAGTGACTCTTCAGGCAGTTTACATTCCCTCAGGTCAAAACATTGTGGCAGACACACTAAGCATGTCCTTAACTCAATCCCATGAATGGATGCTTTACAGGGATATGTTTCTGGACAGTGTCCACTACTGAGGGACTCCTCAAATAGCTGTATTTGCCTCCTCTCTGAACAGACATCTTTGTTTGTTTTGTGCCAGAGTCCCTGGTCCTCTGGTGTGGAAGGTGGATGCCCTCTCTTTTTCTTAGAAGGGGATGTTTCTTTAAGCTTTCCTTTCCCCTCATTTCACAAGTCCTGTTCAGAATTCAACAGGACTTTCCCAAAATCTTGTTGGTGACTCCCTTTTGGCTGAGACTGCATTGGTTCCCTCTTCTTCTGCATTTAGCTAAAGGAAATCATTACAAGTTACCTCACAGGGTGGAGCTACTCACACAAGCCAAGAAACAGCTCATCCATCCCCACCTGTGCACTCTTCAACTGACTCTGTGGGTGATAGGATTTTGATTCCACATAGACACCTTTTTTCTGAAGACATGATTAGGGTCCTGCAGGAGGCCAGGAAACCCAGGAGTAGGAAATTCTACTTATCCAAATGGAAGATGTTTTCTGTTTGGTGTCTTTCTCGTAAGTGGGATTCACTTTCTGTGGATGTTCGTTTTGGTTCTCTCATCTGTGTGAATTGCTCAATGCTGGCTTGGCTTATTCTCCTGTTAAGGCCGATTTATCAGCTATGTCTGCTTTTCCGTCTTTATCTCCTCCTTTAGCTTCTAGATTTGAAGCTAATTAATTCCTTAAAGGTGATCTTCATATTAGGCCCGATAAGATCTTAATTTTGTTTTGGAGAAATTGACTCTGGCTCTTTTTGAGCCTGCGGCTTTAGCTTCCTTGCAACATTGCTCTTGGAAGACTGTTCTTTTGTTCACCCTTAATTTTGCCAGACTGGTATCTGAGCTTGAAGCCCTTATGGCTTTTCCTCCTTTTTTGGTGTTTCATAAGGACAGGGTGTCCTTACGGTAGTAATCCTTTTATGCCCAAGGTGGTGAATGAGTTTTCCCTGAATCAGTCTGTTTATTTACCCACTTTTTTCCCTTCTCCACAATCTGCTAGTGAGAAGGCAATGCACGCATTGGATGTGCATAGACAGCTCAGATTTTGTTTGTATAAGACTAATACTAATAGGAAGTCTGATTGGCTCTTTGTTTCCTTTCATCCCAGGTCCTTTGGATTAGCTGTATCCGATCAGACTTTTTCTTCTTGGATCTCAAAACCTATTTCCTTTTGTTATTCTTTTCATGGTAAGAGCTTCCTTATTCTGGTAAGGCTAATTCTACTAGAGCTGTGGCTTCTTCTGGTGCTTTTTTCAAGGGTTTGGATTCTAACTATTCATGAGGCAGCTATCTGGACTTCTGTGCATACTTTTACCAAGCACTACAAGTTGGATGGAATTTCCAGAGGTTTTGCTAGGGTCATCTTCATGGCTTCCTAGAGAGCTCTGCTGGTCCTTCCTCCTCCCAAGTTTCTTCCTGGGCTTTGGCACTCTTCCTACTATTATGAATACTGCAACAGTGAAATAGAAAGTCATAATACAGTTGTGTAAAATCTTACCATAACAGTAGATGTCCTTCTCCTCACTGTTGCAATATTTGCTCCCTCCTTCCTCTCCCTGGTCCATTTGTCTTCTGGTTGTACTGGTTACCTCTTGGTTTTCCTTGGACTGGTATTGCTACTGGGGCTTTCAGTTCTGAGGATGGTACGTCCAGACATCACCTTTATGCCCTGTGCTATGCAAGGAGCATACATGTGATGTATGGCATACTCATACTTTAAAGCAACCTAAGGCTTTGGTATACTGGCCGGACGTCAGGCTGCCCTAGGTAGAGGATCCCTACTATTATGAATTCTGTTATGAGTACTGCAACAGTGAATACAAGGACATCTACTGTTATGATAAGAGTTTACACAACTATACTTTGCGAGTAAAATTTGTGAAGGGAAAATGTCTAACATTAAAACAGTATGCATGGTCATTATTTGAAAATTGTTGCAGTAACACAAAGATATATGAGATATAAACTGAAGAAATAGAACCTAGAAGCCAGTGGACGCCAACTCAAACGATGAAAAAATGCTCAAATTTATTACCCCAATTAAAAGGTTTTTGAAATCCTTAAAGTGCGTTAAATCACATACACTTTTCACCACACTAAACTCTGTGACTTCTTCAGAAGGCAGAAATACAAAAAGTAGCCATTTTAAAATTCTTAAATACAATAGGTCATTAGAGGTAATTATTCAATTACTCTCTTCATTTCATTTTAAAAGGAATATCCTAGGTAAACAACCAGTTAAATACAAGTATATATAAAAAGTGTAAGTAAACGTAAAAAAGTGTAAATAGAAATAACGCTAATGCACAAGCGCCTCATATAAATCCTTTTCTACAAATAAATGTTATCTGCTAAACCACTATCTAGGCAGGTTAAAAGTAGTCGAAGGTATAGTAGAATGGACAGTGTAAAGGTATATTAGTTCGTATTGGAAATTAAATTTCAATGCTTAAAGATGTTTAAATCTGGCCAACCCCTATTCTTTACGTAAATGAAGTGAATTTATTGTATAAAATATAAGTTTGTCACGAGCTTCGCAAAATATTAATTATCATAAAATTATATGAATTATCCGCTAAATTATCTGTACCATTGCCTATTGTCAAACCTGCTGGGCTCCAAATACCTTATCACCATTAGCCAGAATGACAACCAGCTCATTATTGGTTTTATTGAGTTTTGGTTCGTAAACAAGATATACATTAATAAGTTGACACCTAGTAGAATACAACCAAATTGAAGTCAAGTTAAAGTGTTTTTTTTTTAAAAAAGTATTTTAAAAATATATTTTTGTATAAACTACTTTGTTTTATTTTAAATTCTATACATTTAATTACCTATGATTATATATATATAAATATATATATATATAAGTCTAATAATTACTAAATTAACTTGAATATAGAATTTTTAAAATGTAAAAATTTAAATTTTTTTTCTTTTTAATTAACATATTATTATTTATTATTAAAATTTAATTTTAAATTTTAAATTAGGCTCCATTAAATGGGTAAATAACTATTTATCTAGCCAAATTCTTGAGTCTCAAGATGTATTATATAGAGGTCATTTCATTTATACCAGGAAATTGGTTGGCGTTAGTCCTTAACTGCCATATAAGTTATCTATCTATCAAATCCGATACTGCTTTTTTGAGATACCAATATGAATATGAAAGATGTTTCCTAAGTATAGACGACCATTTAAGTAAAATGAACGCAACAAAGACTAAGAAAATCAAGCGCGATTTAAAAGATTACAGTGAGGGTAAGGCTTACCCCCACCCCCAATTGACCAAGCAAGTAAGTGCTTCAAATGAGAACAGTGACCCAACACCTGAGTCAGCCATACCACCTTTAGGACATATACCAGAAATTGAGGATGATAGACAATATGAACTACCTCCAGATGCCAATAGCGACATCAGGAGAAGTGAGAGATTGGCACAACAACGCAAAGGTGCTGGCCAAACTAATTCTAGCCATCAAGGGGGCCAAACCAATATGGGATCCAGTAATTATGAAAATCAAAATTTTCAAGGACCAGCGTCGAGATCTCAGTTTCAGAACAAGAGGTCAGCGAGGAACAGGAGAAGGAAATGGTAACAAATGACTCGTGTAATTTGAGTATATTTGATATTACCCCTACCCTTACGATTATCTCTAACTCTAGAGCTGACTTCAAGATATACAACTACACCAATTTAGCAATCACTAGTGAAACAGTTGAATTGCTAAGTAAAGGCCTTACCTTTGTACCATCATCCACCTTTAATATGGCTGATACACTAATAGATCTAAAATTGTTTATTAGGAAGCTAAACTTGCTAATTTTGATGGGTAGTGATTTCAACAAGAAGACCGACTATTTTGTTTCCAGTGTCTACAATCCCCCCCTCCATCCTATTTTAAGCCTCTTTGAGAAAGTAACAGAAATGGACTTGAGGAATTTGAAGGAATTTAAACACCGGTATAAATACAACATCACCAGAGAGGAGAGGGATTTATTGACTGATTTAAGGCAGGCACCCATCAGAATTATGAAGCCTGATAAGGGAGGGGGACTTACTATTATGTTCAACAGTGATTATAATCAAAAAATGTCATTAATATTGGACAGTGATACTTATTCAATGTCATCCACTAACGAAATGAATATGGCACACCGTATGGTAAAAAGCCTGATCGAAGAACTCTACATCGAAGGGCGTATAGAGAGTGACATGTATAATTTCCTCCATCAACCAACAGTGAGAACACCGGTCCTGTTTGGTGTACCAAAGATACACAAGGACTTACAGAACCCCCCCATGAGACCATTGGTTGATGGAAGGAACAGTATAACTTATACATGTTCAAAAGTTATTGACAGGATTCTACAGAAATACATTAAGGAAGAAAAACAAATCTCCAAAGATTCCTGGTCCTTCCTCCGATCAATCGACAGTCTACCCTTTTCTCCTGACTGTTTTTTTGTTACAGTGGATGTGAAAGACCTTTACTCCTGTATCCCTCATGAAGTAGGGATAGAATGGGTAACCCATATGTTAAAAATGTTGGGGGCACCCACAAACGAAATTCAACTCGTTGGAGAATTAATAGACATGGTATTGTCATATAATTTTATTATGTTTAACAAAGAAATTTACCACCAGAAAATTGGAGTGGCGATGGGCTCCCCTTGTGGGGCGAGCCTCGCCAGTTTAGTCATGGCTTTTTGGGAAAGGAATTTTGTGTTCAACAATGTTTTGGTTAAGAACCGGATTTCGTTTTACACAAGATTCCTTGACGATGTATTTTTACTGTTCGAAGGTACACAAGTTGAAATAGAGCAACTTGTGGAATGTTTCAATAGTAGCACTGACTTCCTTAAATTCACACATAAGTACAGCAAGGAATCTATGGACTACCTGGATGTATACTTGGTAAAAGACTTTATAAACAGAAGGTATACTTCTAGAATATATAGGAAGGAAACGTATTCCAATATGTTCCTCCATTTCACAAGTAGTCATCCTGCCCACCAGAAGAAATCTGTAGTTAAGGGACAATTGGTAAGAGCAGCCAGGATGACAACAAGTGATTTTGACTTTTTACAGGAATGCAATCTCCTAACAAAGTTTTTCCTCCAAAGAGGGTATCCTAACGAATTTATTCAGGAAATTCTAACTGAGGTTAGGACAAAAAGAATGAAAGGTAAATATATACTCTTATTGGGGGGTAATCAGACGGAAAGACGGGTAGAACCACTAGAAAACCCAAATAACAACCAACTTACGTACACCTGTAGCGTCATTTTAAGCTTTACTTTAGATGCATTTGACATCAAAAATATTCTGAATAAAAATTGGGAATTACTAACTGTAGACAATTTAAGAAGTTTAATACCTAACAAACCTAAAATTACTTACAAGAGAGGAATGAATCTAAAAGAAATTTTACAAACTAGATGTATAAAACCTGTTACTAATCCAGGCATGACTAAATGTAATATGTGTAACATGTGTAAATACATCAATGAGGGATGTCACTTTACTATTAGGAATAACACATACAAGATTAAGAACAAATTTAATTGTAGCAGTAGACAAGTTGTCTATAAAGCCAAATGTGAAGAATGTGCAGCCTTCTACATAGGAAAAACAGACAGGAGATTACAGGAGAGAATATATGAGCACATTTACAGCATCAGTAGAGGGAAGATGGAAAATGCCTTAGCCAGGCATTGTTTTGAAAACCAAGGACACAAATTTAGATTCAAAGTAATTGATCAAATGAGCGAGGACCCCAGGAGTGGCTACAAACCTCTTAAACTCTAGGAGAAAGAACTTATATGGCAGTTAAGGACTAACGCCAACCAATTTCCTGGTATAAATGAAATGACCTCTATAAAATGCATCTTGAGACTCAAGAATTTGGCTAGATAAATAGTTATTTACCCATTTAATGGAGCCTAATTTAAAATTTAAAATTAAATTTTAATAATAAATAATAATATGTTAATTAAAAAGAAAAATTTTTTTAATTTTTACATTTTAAAAATTCTATATTCAAGTTAATTTAGTAATTATTAGACTTATATATATATATAATCATAGGTAATTAAATGTATAGAATTTAAAATAAAACAAAGTAGTTTATACAAAAATATATTTTTAAAATACTTTTTAAAAAAAAAAAACACTTTAACTTGACTTCAATTTGGTTGTATTCTACTAGGTGTCAACTTATTAAAGTATATCTTGTTTACGAACCAAAACTCAATAAAACCAATAATAAGCTGGTTGTCATTCTGGCTAATGGTGATAAGGTATTTGGAGCCCAGCAGGTTTGACAATAGGCAATGGTACAGATAATTTAGTGGATAATTCATATAATTTTATGATTAATATTTTGCGAAGCGCGTGACAAACTTATATTTTATACAATAAATTCACTTTATTTACGTAAAGAATAGGGGTTGGCCAGATTTAAACATCTTTAAGCATTGAAATTTAATTTCCAATACGAACTAATATACCTTTACACTGTCCATTCTACTATACCTTCGACTACTTTTAACCTGCCTAGATAGTGGTTTAGCAGATAACATTTATTTGTAGAAAAGGATTTATATGAGGCGCTTGTGCATTAGCGTTATTTCTATTTACACTTTTTTACGTTTACTTACACTTTTTATATATACTTGTATTTAACTGGTTGTTTACCTAGGATATTCCTTTTAAAATGAAATGAAGAGAGTAATTGAATAATTACCTCTAATGACCTATTGTATTTAAGAATTTTAAAATGGCTACTTTTTGTATTTCTGCCTTCTGAAGAAGTCACAGAGTTTAGTGTGGCGAAAAGTGTATGTGATTTAACGCACTTTAAGGATTTCAAAAACCTTTTAATTGGGGTAATAAATTTGAGCATTTTTTCATCGTTTGAGTTGGCGTCCACTGGCTTCTAGGTTCTATTTCTTCAGTTTGTGCTTCTGCGTGTTTTAAGGAATATATGAGATATACACTGCCAAGGATTTTGGATATTTAGCCACTGTACTAAAGTTTTTGGGTGCCTTCTTTGCACAGCATATGTCTGAAGCATGAAGGTTTGCTGGAATAAATAGGACATTCGGGTGCCAAATTTCAGAATTATCTGCTGTTGAAACATTTAGTTAGACATCTCATCTCCACAGCGTCTTCAGTATCGGTGGACAACTTGCAACTACATTTTTTTGGGCAGATACGTACCTCTTGGGGACTTTCCTTTTCTCACTGAATAATTTAGTGTAATTCAGTCTTAAACCTGTTAAAAATGTGCATATAATGGGCAGGTACTATTCAAGTACTCCCACATGACCTGCATTTTTTGCCTTGGTGAAAGTCACAACATACAGTCTTGTGACATGTGTTTGTCCTTCCTGAAAACGATTCATAATATGATTAATAGCCTTAGACTTAGCGAAGAAGCATTTGAAGGTTTTAGCTTAAGCGTCCATAACTACTGATTATTCTTTATTGGATTTACCCCTTTAATTGAAGAAAAAAAATTCTTAAGAAGGTTTAGAAGGGGCACCGTTGTCCACCTCTTTAAGTCTGGTCCAGGATGTACCTGCTGTGTTAGACTTAGAACCCTCTGACCTTCAGTCCGATCATTCTGGCCCTTCTGATGATAATCTGCGGGAAGGTGCTAAATGGCAGGATTCCAACACGTCCAGTTAGACCAGACTTCAGGCGTCAGCCAAGAAGAGCCAGATGTTCTTCGTGTTTCACTGTTGGAGTCATCACATTTGGGTTATCCCTGCCAGAGTCGCCCTCAGCCAGCCCGAATACCAGAGACTTAGTTTTTCTGCATTGGATGCTGTTGCTTGAGGACTGATGCCAGGTTCGTTTCACTTCTGTGCTTTATTCAACGCCAGAATTATCTGTTGTCTGGCCGTTATTGTAGCCAGATATTTTCACTTACAGTCCTCGAATTCTGATATGGCTTCTGTAAGCCATCCAACAACAGACTTTCCGAAAAAACATAAAGACAGAGACAAGACAGCACAGTTCCAAACCTACCGACGATGCTTCCGTTAAGCTATTCGTCAGTTCTTCGGTGCTCAGTGAGGCGCTTTCACAACCCCTGATGCCTGCTTCTGTTGATTTGCAGGCCGCTACAGAGACCCTTTTGGAGTCCGGTATGCCGCAAAACTTTTCGACTAAGGATCTTGCAGTCGTCTCAACCTTGGATGGGTCTGGAGCTGCTGAGCAGGCACCGGCTTCTGATGAAGTCCTTCACACTACCGAATCTCGGCACAAACCGACGTCTTTTGCGACTACCATTCTTTCTAAAATTACCAAGTTTCTTAGGCCCAGGATCTGAACCACACCCAAGAAACCGATGACCCACTCTGTCAACTGCTATTTTGCCTCAGTCTCAAATGCTTAAAGTGGTGGAAGACCTTATCATGCTGATCAGGGGAAGCCAAGCTACCCCCTCCAAAAGGAAAAGAGATCTGTTCCCTGTAGTTTTGTCTGAACAAGAGTCAGATGAATTTGATGCATCTGAATATGAAGATATGCAACCCCTTTCCACTTATGAGGATTCTATTCCTTCAGCCTCTCCCCTAGAGGATTTTTCCTTTGGGGAAACCCTGCATACCTTAAGGGAGCATTTCCAATGGGAGAGTCAGGACTACTCTGTCTAAAATGAGACTCTGTGAATTCCTAGATCTTCCACAATACAGACCCGTGGCCATCCCCCCAGTCCTGGATGTTGTGGAGGATGTTTTCCTTGAATCCAGCTTAACTCCTGATGCCCTTCCTCCTGCTGCCAGAAAATCAGAAAGGTAGAGTCCCTGACTCACACAAATATATTTTTAAAAATCCTACAGCTGACCCTGAGGTCATTTCTCAAGGGTCAAAAGGGATTAAAGCAACCTCTTCTAAGAATCCCACCCCCCTCAGACAGGGATTCCAGAGCATTGGACAGATGGGGTAAGAAAGTATACATCTCAGCTACTCTTGCTATCAGGGCACTAAATTGCCAGTTCCATATGCTGAAATTTCGGCAACATACCTTGGAACTCCTTAAACAAAAATGTCTTCCTTTCCTGCTTGGGCAGAATCTAAAGATTTACATGAGTTAATGCATTCTGCAATTCAAGTAACTAAACACACCTTGCACTGTGGTTTTGACACTCTAGAAGCTTCTTGCAGGGCAGCAGTCACTAGATCATTAGAAGCTTCTTGCAGGGCAGCAGTCACTAGATCATTAGAAGGCAAGCATGGCTTAAGGAACAGCCCCTGCCAGATCATGTCAAATCTAAATTGTTGGATGCCCCTTTCCACAAAAATAATTTATTTGGCACTAAGGCAGAAGAGGTCTTAAAAAAGATAGAAGAAAAAGCAAAATCTATGCAAACAGTTAAGGATTTTGTGCAGGTCCAGCCCCCTAGGTTCAGCAGGCATTGCCCCTCCAAACACTGATCCTTTCCTGCTCCCAGTAAACCGTCCCAGCCTAGGCCCTGTGGAAGCAGACCCCCCAGACAGCAGCCCCAGGGAATGCAGAGATCTAAGCAGTGGACTACCTCCACTTCAAATCCAGGGAGTTCTAAGCCACCCCCTTATGGTAAGAACTCATAATGACTCACCTCCTCCACCCCCTCCATCTGCCCACCTTCACTTACCCCTAGGAGGAAAACTCTCCTTTCACTCAAGCACCTGGGCCACCATTACCAAGGACCACTGGATTCTAACATTGTATCTCAGGGATACAAATTTTCTTTCCACACCCTTCCAGCCCCAGAAGGGTTCCCTGATTTACCACCAAATCAGTGGGCAGAGGCTCAAAAGCAAATCATTTCCCTGCTCTCTGAGGGCAGTAGAGCACATTCCTGCAGAACAGATAGGCCAAGCTTTCTACTCCAGACTTTTTCTGGTGCCCAGAAAAGAGGGCACCAGGCATCCCATCCTCTATCTTTCCATTCTAAACACCTTTCCGGTGATCCCAAAATTCAGAATGCTCACCCTGCAGTAGCTGCTACCCATGCTCTCCACGGACACATGGCCAGCCACCCTAGATCCAAAAGATCCCTACCTCCACATTCCTATCAGGGAACCATGCAGGAAATACCTACGCTTCAGGGCAGGATCTCAACACTTTTAGTTCTCTGCGCTTCCCTTTGGCTTATCTACTGCTCCCAGAGTTTTCACAAAATGTCTGGCTCCGGCCATTGCCTTTTGCAGACAAAGAAATATTCAGATTTACCCATACTTAGATGACTGCCTTATTCAGGCAGACAGCCAGGAGAAGCTGCTCAAGCACCTGGCCTTTGTAAAGACCCTGCTTAACCTCCCTAGGATACACAATCAATGAAATGAAATCCAAACAGGTGCCCACCCAAAGGATAATCTTCCTGGGCGCAAGTCTGGATACAGCTTCTGAGATGGCATACCTAACTCCAGAGAAACAAATTTTCCTGACAGCCTACTTCTCTGAACTAGCCACCAGACCCCAGCTAACTGCAAGGAAGATCCTGCAAGCTGTGAGGTTCATGGCATCTTACATACTACTCATTCCATATGCCAGACTGCATATGAGGAAACTTCGGTGGTACCTAAAGAGCCTTTGGTGCCAACACTGTCAAGACCTGGAAACTCTTCTACCTATAATTCCTTGCGTCAGAAAAGATTTTCTTTGGTGGGCAACAGCATGCACCCACAACAAGGGAATGCCTTTCTCCCCACCCACCCCTGCCACCCAGACCCTTACCACAAACGCATCAGACTATGCTTGGGGTGTACACCTGGGTGGCAGATGCATACAGGGCCAATGCAGCCCACAGCAAATGCCTCTGCACATCAGTCAAAAAGAGATGATGGCTGTGCAGCATGTCTTAATAGCTTTCAAGCCCCTTCTCTCTCCAAGGGCTCTCCTGATCAAAACAGACAACACCACTGTGATGTGGGACATCAACAAGCAGGGAGGGACTCGCTCCTTACCCTCTATGCAAGCTGGCCGTGACCCTTTGGCACACAGCCTCTGCCATGCAACTACACCTGTTACCACAATTCCTACCAGGCTCTCTCAACTCCCTGGCAGACCAATTAAGCAGAAATCTTCTGGACCCACACGAGTGGCAACTCAACAGAAGTACCTTCACCCTAATGACTCGGAAATGGGGAGCCCCGAAGGTTGACCTCTTTGTCTCCCACACCAACCATCAGCTCAGCAAATTCTGCACCATGAAGCATCACTGCATGGCTTGGAAAGTGGATGCCCTGTCCTTCTCCTGGGTCACTCTATCAGTCTGTGCCTTTCCTCCCCTACCTCTCATCCCCAGGGTACTGCTCAGAATAAAGGAGGAAAAACCAAGGACCATTCTTATAGCTCCAGACTGGCCCTGACAGGCACTGGTACCCCTTGCTGCACAGCCTGTCCTCGCTACCCCCATGGCACCTTCCTCAGATTCCAAACCTTGTGACCAAGAGGGAAGGAGAATGCATGCATCCCCAATTGCAGACACTCAGTTTGGCAGCTTGGCTTATTCCCTAACCCCGAACCAATCTGCCAGCCTCAGTAAAAAGGTTCTGGATGTTATCAGTGAGGCCAGATGTCCTAGCACCAGAAAGTCTTATGCTGATAAATGGAAAAGGTTCTGCACCTGGATTCAGGCTAAGGGAGCCAATTCGGCACAGCCCTCCCTCCCTGTCATCCTGGATTACTTAGCTGACCTACTACACAGTGGCCTGTCATTCTCCTCTATAAAAATTCATGCCTCTGCTATTTCTGCTCATTTTACCTCTGAGCAGCCTCTTTTCTCACGCCCTTTGATCAAACAGTTCCTAAGAGGGGCTAGCAACTTGAGGCCACCCAGAAGGGCACCAATACCTGCTTGGGACCTTAACTTTGTATTGGAAAAGCTCACCCTGCCCCTTTCGAACCAGCTGCTTCTGCAGAGCTAAAATTTCTCTCCTGAAAGACAGCATTTCTTCTGGCCATCACTTCAGCCAGAAGAGTCTCTGAGCTGCAAGCACTTATGGCTGTCGAACCCTTCATCATCTTCCATGCAGACAGGGTATCCCTCAGAACTAACCCATCCTTCTTGCCCAAGGTGGTGTCCAGTGTGGCTGTCAACCAATCCATTCATTTGCCCACCTTTTTTCCTAATCCCCAGAACAAAGGGGGAAAGGATTCTCCACTCTCTAGATGTGCACAGACAGCTCAGATGCTATCTAGGCAGGACTAAATCCTTCAGAAAGTCTGATCAATTGATGGTTAGCTTTGCTACAGGGGCAGAAGGCAAAGCCATCCCCAAACAAACCATTTCTAAATGGATAGCACACTGCATCCATTTTTGCTACAAACAGCATGGAAAGCCCCCCCCCCCCCAAAGGGGGTCAGGACACACACCACCAGAGCAGCCTCCACCTCTGCGACTTTCCTCAGAGGAGTCTCCACCAGGGACATCCTGGAGGCTGCCACCTAGACATCTGTTCACACTTTTACCAAGCATTACCGCCTGCCCCTCTTCTCCAAATCCAGGGCAGGGTTTGCCTCTACAGTCTTGCAGGGCATCCTAGCCAGCCCCTAGTTTCATGACTGCCTCCACCCTTTTCCTCAACTTTGGGAATCAACCCAAATGTGATGACTGCAACAGTGAAACATGAAGAACATAGTACAGTTGTGTACACTTACCATAAATGTAGATGTTCGACTGTATTCACTGTTGCAGTCCTGCTTTCCCTCCTTTCATTCCCTTTTCTTCTCTTTCTCCTTTTATTACCTTTCTAACTTGTTGTTCTCCTTTCCTTACAAGGGACTTATTGGTATTTATTTACCACTGGTGGGGTTTCTTCCACCAAAATCCGGACTCCTCCTTGGGGGCTTCTGACAGGTTAGGGCAAGAAAAACTGATGTAATGGCGTCGGCTGCCTTACTTTATACTACTGACGACCTAACGTCAGTCCTCAACCGACAGCAACCAACGCAGAAATACTAAGTCTCTGGTATTTGGGCCGGACAAGGGCTACCCTAGCAGGGGTAACCCAAATGTGATGACTGCAACAGTGAATACACTCGACCATCTACATTTATGGTAAGTGTACACAACTGTACTTTCTGCATAATTCTGACTGAAGGAGAAGATGAAGTGCCTCGTGTTTTGGTAAAAGAAGTAGCAGGTCACTCGTAGAGAATGAGGTGAGTCTTCCAAGACTATTTGGCTTGAGACCACTAAGAAAAAGACATATATAAAAAAATAAACCTCTTCCTTCCCTAGTCTACTCCAACCAGTTTGAAGAATTCACAAGTGGATTGGTTTAATTTTGCCCTGGACCTCTTCAAAGGTTTCTAGTCTCTCCAGTTTTTGATCCCTCGTACCTTTTCTTTCCAAGAGGAAAATGTCCCCCTCAACTTCTGAAGAGGAAGTGCACTCTGACATGGAGAAATAAAATCTGGATTACACCTCACAGATCTCTTCTCTTGTTCCTTACGAGTCTGAGTCAGAGGCGAATATATTTTCTAACTTTGTTCATCGTCGTCATCATCTCCCCTTTTCCCATTTTTCTACATGGGGTCAGGATGCTGTGTCAACTGTCGAAATCTTGCTCGAGTTAGTGCCACTCTTCTGCCTTCTTTGCAATCATGCCTGACTGTCACAGGTCTTCTCTCACAAACTCCATCCATCTCTTTACTGGATGCCCTTGTTTCCTCTTACCTTCCTCCCGTCTTTCCAAAATCATCTTCAACAAACTTGTCTTCTCCTTTTCTGTATGTGTAGCTGAACCACTGTAATCTGCTCTTTTTGACCTTTTCTGCCATTGGAGCTACTTTGACTCTGTTGTTATGTCTTCATTTAACAGTCTGTCCCATGGTGTGCATCCTACAACCTGTCTCAGGCACTTCATCTCCATCACCTCTAGCTTCCTCAACTGCTCTGCCTTTAGTGCCCTGCTTTCTGTATCATATAGTAGTACTGGTTACTCCACTGCTTTTCACACCTTACTTTTCAGCTTCTTTGGCATTTTTCTGTCGTATACTACCCCTGGCTCTCTGTGCCTGTTGGCTTCAGCTCATCTGATTCTAGGTTTGACCTAGTCATTCAGGCATCCCTTCTCCTCGACTACCCCTCCCAGATACTTGAAGTTTTTAGCCTATTCCACTATTTTCCCTTCAATTTCAATTCTTAGCTTCTTCTGATTTTTCCTATTTGCTGCCATTGCAACTGCTTTATCTGTACCGCGTTTTATCCCATGTGCTTTCAGTTTTGCATAATATTTCCCTATCCGTTGTTGGAGTATTTGCTTAGAGTCTCTCTGTAATGCCACATCATCTGCATACAGCACTTTTGTTACTCTGTCCTCTCCAACCTGTTGGCTAATGTATTCCATCACCGTATGAACAGCAGTGGGCTCACAACTTGAACCATGATGCAAACCCACTCTTATTGACCCCCCCCCCTTCCTTGTACATAGCCTGTATTAATTCTACCAATGTTTCTGGAACTTTGAATCACTGTTGGACTGCCTAAATAAGTTTTCTTGGGACCCTGTCATATGCTTTCTCCAAGTCTAAGGATGCCCAGTTGGACTCTTTCTTCATCTCTAGTTTCTTCTCAGTTGTCTCACTGCAAATAGCAGGTCAGTTGTGCTGCATCCTGATGTGAATCAGAACTGCTCATCTCCCATCTTACTTTCCGTTACTATGCATATTGGTTTATCAATCACCCTCTCCAGAACTTTGCAGTGTGACAGGAGTGTGATACCTCTGTACTGTCCTCTTTCTTCTTGTACAGTAGCACAGGTATGATTAATTTCCAGTCATCTGCTATGCATATTTCTCTCCATACTGGTATGAGTAGCCCCAGGAGCCATTTCTCTCCTATCTCACTCAACATCTTAATCATATCTGCTGTGACATCCTCTAAGCCTGCTGCTTTCCCTGATTTCATTTTCCTTAATGATATTCTTCTAGGGTGGTCTTATCCTCTTCTTTCATTGTAGGCTGTGTCGGGGGTAGTACAGCTTCTGCGAGGTTTTCTTCATTCAAAAGCTGCTGAAAGTGCTCCTTCCATCTGCCTTTAATTTCCTGTGGGCTGTTGAGCTGTGTTCTGCTATCCTGAGGATACTGCACACCATAATTGATGCCCAAAGTGGTGGTTCTATGGAGCTCTTCTTCCTATACAGACATTATCTAAAATATGTGCTGCTGTCCACAGCTTTGTTTTTAAGTGAGTTTGAGGTGGTAACACTCAGCATGCTTTTGAGAGGTGAGAGGATCCCCACAGAGACTAAGGGAAAACATGCAAACTCTATACAGTCATTGGCTGAAGGTCTGGATGGAACCTTGTACCTTGTGTATGGGTGGCAAGGATCTTAATCATTATGCCAACTGGTCATTTTTGTTTTGGTTGTTGAAATTTCATTTCAGATAGAATTACTAAAAAAAAAAAAAAAAAATTAAAGAATTTTTTTAAATAGGAGTGAAGGGAGTTTTTTTTTTTTTTTTTTTTTAAGAGGCACAGAAAAGAAGTTTTGAATCTGGATTTACCCAGTCCTCTGGCTCTACCTCCCAGTACTTGGGGCGCTGGAAGATGCTCTTTATTCAGCTTCTGCTTCTCCAGATTTTCAGCCTCCTGCACCTAAGTAGCGTAATAGACTGTAAAGTACCTAGGATATAAAATACCCGATTGCCATAAGTACTTTTTTTAGCAGTCCCTTAGCTGACCCACTGTAATTTCTATAGACGAGGATATCGGATCTCATCCCTTGACATCTAATTCTATCCCCAGTGATGACAATAGGGCATTTGATAGGTATAGAAGGAAGTTATGTGCTTTTTCCACTCTGATTTTCAATCAGCTGCCAGACCCATATGACCAGGTACCTCTGTTTTCTCAAACATGCAGCATTTCATTTCAAACATTCTTGTTTCAGATACTAAAAAATCCCTATTGAACCTGGTATCCTTTGCTTCACAAGCCTAAAAGTATTCAATAAAATGCTTCTGTGATGCAGCTGGTGCTGCTGCTGCCACAGGATCTGTAAATGTTCTTCATATTGATCAGTCCTCTAGTAGCCTTAGCTGTATGTGTTTTATCCTGCCAAGCATATAACAGCTGGCCAGCTTCCATGCACTCAAACTGTCAAGCTACTTAAGCTGAGCTGATTAAAAGGCACGTTTGAATGTGAAGCCCTTCAGAGATTTACTGTCGCTGAACAGTACACTCTTCTGAGGCTTTTGAGGATCAACGATTAGCTTGTGCTTTCCTTAGCTGGGCAGATAAATTCTCTTTGGTGAAAAAACTTCAATTTCTTATTTTTCACTGATGTTTTATTACTTTCCTCTTCAGGAAAGTTATTTTAATGCTAGGAGTTGTGTTTTAATGGATTGTTTTGAGAATGTAAATCACTTTTCAAAGGAGCACTCATTGCTACTGTCAATTTAAAAGTAGTGTTGTCTAACTGATAGAAGTATTTTCTGTGGAGAAATTCAGTTTATTTTAAGGATGTGGGGCTGCCGTAGTGTTGGTTGTGCTTTTTACTATGTTTTTTTCTGTCAAAACAGGTAACTTGTGTTGACTGCTAGTTTTACTGGCATTGTTGTTTGTTTTTCCCCAGGATAGAGGTACCATTTTTGCCTTGACCAGGGAACGGACTGTCACTCCCATGGTTGGTTCTTCTTCCAGCTTTAAAAAGAAAAAGTTTGCTACCACAGCAGGCTATCAGTTTGCCTCATCCACAGGTGTGTGACTCTGCTGTGGTCATTTGTTGTACCTCAGACCATTCATTCTTTACACCAGATCCCTGTGGTGAAGCACCTACAGCCAGTGTTGACCTGGGGTTAGCCATATCCTGCGCTGCTGTTGTGGTCTCCTAAGTGGGCAAGGGAGGACCACTTTTGTTGGTCATAGGAGAGGGAACAGGGAAGGCTTTCATGTTTTGTCAGAATGCTGTGCCCATCCTTAGGGCAACTGCGACTGCCATTAGTAACATAGTGGGCCCCATTTTTTCCTGTCAAAAAGAAACAAAACCAAGCATTTATCTACTCCTGCTCAAATTTCTTTGGCTAGGAGTAGTTTACTTGGACTGGTTCAGGGTTTGATTCAGGCCATTGATCCTTCTTTTAGAGCGGTTTCTGGTAAAAGAAAGAGGGATGCCTCCTTCCCTGAAGAGATTCAAGAGTCTGAATCTGAACAGGAAGATGCAGGGACGGATTCAGGGTTTTTGTCATCAGATTGCTGATTCAGACTCTGATGAGAGCTCTCTTTCTGACTTTCCCTGTAGGGGTTTCTCTTTCTCTGAAACTGTTGCTAGAATGTCCCATGTTTTCAGTGGGAAAACACTGAGCATTTTCAGTCCCTCAAAAAGATTTTCAAGAACATATCACTCTTGTCCTGTCTGCTTTAGAGGATGTGTCTCTTACTGCCTGCAATTTTCCTGATAGTCAGCCATCTGTCCCCTAAAAGGCAGATAGGATGTATAAAGTTTTTCAGTCTAAAAGTTTTATATGCTATTCCCTAACCTGATCCAGCAACTGTAGCCTTAGTTGACTCATGTTCTGCCATTGTGATCCCATCAGAGGCTGATAAGGTACAGACTATTTAGACATCCAGCCCTACTTATCTTTAACCAGTGCTCCAGTAAAATAGGAACATTTGCCACTAACTCATCAAACAGAACCCATCACTGCTTAGCCGTAAAACAGCATGATCGGCTTGAATTACCCAAGCAAATCACTCACACTCATCTGCTCCTCATCCACAAATTAATATAGAAACCAGAACTAAGCAAAGCCCTGTTAGATTTATTGCACATACACCCCTGCTAGGTCATTTTGATCTGAAAACAAAATGTTCCTCACTGCCTGCAAACCACACCTGTCAGCAGGAACCTCTCTCCCTGTTCCATTTAAGTAGTCCACTCCTGGAACTCATTCCCATTATCCCTTAAGCATACTAGCAACCTTTCCAATTTCCAGACTAATCTAAAAATGCCTGACACCTGTACATGTACCTGCACAGCCCACAAAACAAGCACACAACCACCTACTCACTGTAACTCTGCCTTTCTCACTCTGATTTCACTAACACCTCCATATCTTAGCAGGTAGTAATTACCTAGAATCTAAAGAAGCTCTCCCTTTAGTTATACCATACTACCAATGTATGCTGTTCTACCACTTAGTGTTATTTATTTTCCTCTCTCGTGGTTTTCCGTAAGGTTCTCCTCTTTCTAATAATAATAATAAATAATAATCAACTTTCTCTCCTTAATTTTCCCTTCTGCTCATTACTCCTCCTCCTTATCTTATTCTGTTCCTGAATCTATTTTGGCAGCAGAATACTCTTATTTCTCACCTCCATGTATTATGAGAAATATAGTCAACATTTTGAATAACTATGTATTAGTTTACAAGTTATGATCCTCCCTTGGCTATGCCTCCCTGGAGGAAGAATCTGCAAAGGCAGATTCTTCTGCTTAGGATCTCGCCTTTGGGGACATTCCAAAGATGAGAGAACATTTCAAATGGAACTCTTCTGAGATGACAGAAGTTCAGAAAAAATATTATGAACTTCTTCAGATGGGCTCCCCTGCCCCTTCAGCTATACCGCCAGCATTTCTAGATGCATTTAATGTAGCATCAGTTACTCTTGATTCTCAGCCTCCAGCACCTTGATGGCATGTCAGATTTTACCAAGTCCCTGATGGAGCCAAATTCCTTGTTGAGTGCCCTGCAGTGGATCCTGAGACTGTTTCTTTGTCAGCTGATAAGGCATTAAACTCCCCCGTATCCGAAAAACTCTCTCACTGTCTCCCTGTTTGGAAAAACATCACCACAGACAGGTGGGTTTTATCCATTGTAGAGAAGGGTTATTTCATGACCCAGATCACAACTCCATCCTTGAGGGGCATTCCACAGCCCCCCCCAAAGAGCAGCCCCCATTATTTCAGCCATTAGACAGCCTCTTTGCCCAGGGAACAATTCAACCTGTCCCTCTGACAGAGAAGGGAAAAGGTTTGTATTCCAGGCTCTTCCTTGTCCCAAGGAAAGATGGCCCCTGGAGACCAATATTAGATCTTTTCCACTTCAGTCTCTTTCTGCAAGTGCCCACCTTTCAAATGCTCAGTTTGTAAACCCTTTTCCCTTTGCTTTTACCTCAGGGTTCTTGGCCACCTTAGATAGCAAGGATGCCTACCTACACATCCCAATAAGGACAACTTACAGGAAATACCTGCGCTTCTCTATGGCCTCATCACATTTTCAATTCTCAGCCTTGCCCTTTGGGCTTTCTCCTGCACCAAGGGTCTTCACCTAGTGCTTGGCACCAGTGGTTAGCCTTCCGCAGGACCCAAGGGATTCAAATTTTCTCTTACCTAGACAACCTTCTCATTCAGGCAGACTGCACAGAATCCCTGCAACGCCATCTACAAACAGTAATTTCACTCCTGCAAACACTGGGCTACAAGATAAGTTACCCCAAGCCCAACCTGACCCCCTCTCAGGACCTAGTATTCCTGGGGTACAGGATAAGGACAGATTTCATGAGGGCTTTCCTGTCACCTGAAAAAGTGGAAAGCGTGAGGTGGTACTTGCTCACAGTCCTTCAGGCCACAGACTTGACTGCCAGGCAGTACCTTAGACTCCTGGGTCACATGACATCCACCATTCCCATGTTGCCATTGGCAAGGCTCCACATGAGAAAGCTACAGTGGTACCTAAGTTCTCTATGGACACAGCACTCTCATCCTGTAGAGTGCAAAATCCCCTTCTTGTCTTGCCTCAAGAAAGAGATTCAGTGGTGGTTGAATCAAGTGAACTGCAACCTAGGTCTACCCTTTCAGGATCCCTTGCCAATACATCTCTGTACATGGATGCCTCGGATCTGGGGTTGGGAGTAGTCTTGGGTTCCCTAAGAGTCCAGGGCACTTGGCCAGACTCCATCAAACTGGAGCAAATCGATATCTGAGAGATGAGAGCAATTCTTTTGCCCCCAAAGGCCTTCCAACACATGACGAAAACAAGGCCCACTAAAATTGTTCACAGACTATACTACAGTTCTGTGGTATGTGAACAAGCAAGGGGAACAAAATCCTACTTGCTATGCAGACTTCCCTCCAAGTATGGGAGCTTGCCACAAAACAGGGAATCATGCTACAGGTAGTGTATATCTCTTCAGAACAGAATACTCAGGCAGACATCTTAAGCAGGTCCATGTAACAGTCCCACGAATGGATACTCCACAGGGATTTGTTTATGGACATAGTCCACAAATGGGGTACACCTCAGATAGATGCCTCCTCTATGTACAGACAACATCCATCTTTTTGCACCAGGCTGCCCAGTCCTTTGATGAAGGCAGTGGATGCCTTCTCCATCGCTTGGAAGGGAATGTTTCTGTATGCATTCCCTGCCTTCCCTCTCCTTCAGAAAGTCCTACTGAAAATTCAGCAGGTCATACCCAAAATCTTGGTGACACCCTTTTGGCCAAAACAGCACTGGTTCCCCCTCCTTCTGCATTTAGCCAGGGGCAAGTTACCTCACAGAGTGTGGACCTTCTCACACAGGACAAGGGATCTCTAATCCATCCCCACTTACAATCTCTGAACCTCACCCTGTGGGTAATTGAATTCTGATCCCTTATAGACACTTCTACAATGAGGACGTGCTCACAGGCCTACAGGAGTCCAGGAAACCTAATACTAGGAGATCTAAAATATGTAAATGGAAAAGATTCTCCATATGGTGTGTACAAAGACAGCTGGACCCTTTCCAGGGTGATGTCCCTTTGGTACTGTTGTGTGAACCTTTGCAGACAGGGTTGGCATACTCCTCCGTTAAAACCCACCTTGCTGCTATTTCAGCTTGTCTGCCTCTGGATCCTCCTTTGGCTTCCAGATTGCCTGCAGAGTTATTCCTGAAGGGAGTGCTACATTTCAGCACCCCCCCCCCCAGGAAACTCACCCCACCTCCCTGGGACCTGAATTATGTTTTGTCATTGTGGCCCCCTGTGAACCAGCTTCTAAGGCTTCTCTGAAACACTGCACTTGGAAAACAGTACTCCTAGTGACCTTGACATCAACTAGAAGAGTGTCTGAGTTTCAGGCTGTTATGGCCATTCCCCCCTTCCTCATCTTCCACAAAGACAAGGTAATCCTTAGGACCCAACCCTTCCTTCATTCCCAAGGTGGTCAGTGAGCTATCCTTAAACCAAGCCATTCATCTTCCTACCCTTTTTGCCCGTCCTCCGAGTGTCTTACATTCCCTTGATGTGCACAGACAGCTTAGGTTTTACCTAGATGAGACCAAATCTATCAGGAAATCTGACTTAATTGTCTCCTTTCACCCCAGGGCCCTGGGGAAAGCAGTGACCCAACAGAAAGTTTCAGCCTGGATTTCCAGAACTATTTCCTTCTGCTATGCACACCATGGAAAATCCTTGGGATCCAAAGTTAAAGCACACTCCACTAGGGTTGTGGCTTCATCTGGAGCTTTTTTAAGGGATTGGACACTGCCACAATTTTAGAGGCAGCTACATGGACATCTGTTCACACCTTTACCAAGCATTACAAATTGGACCAAATTTCCAAATCCAGAGCTGGATTTGCCAGGGCAATCCTCTATGGATTTATAGAGAATAGTTCCAGGCCACCACCCTCTGCTTCGCAGTGAACTTTCGTACTCACCCAAGTGTTTGGAATATTGCAACATGAGAACAGAAGGACATAGAATAGTTGATTAAAATCTTACCATAACCATAGATGTCCTTCTCTTCCACTTTGCAGTATTCCTTCCCTACCTCCTTCCCCTCTTTTTTTTTTCCTTAAACGGTCCCTTCTTCTATGGCAATGGACTTGCACAATTTTCCTGGGACTGGAGTCCGACTGGGACGCTCATTTCTGAGGTTTGGTGCATGCAGACATAACTTTTATGGCTATGGCCCACGTTCTCTTAGCCTACATCAGACGTCCCATGCACCTTGCAGTGACTAGAAGCTTTTATATACTGGCCAGATGTTTGGGTAGCAAGAGAGGAAACCCAAGAGTTTGGAATATGGCAACATGGAAGAGGAGGACATCTATGGTTATGGTAAGATTTTACACAACTGTTCTTTTCATGGGGATTGCAGGAAATTTTGTGATTCTATACCTTACTGTTTCACTGTCAGTTTTTCCTGATTTAACCTTTGGTCTTTTTTTTTTTTTTGCCCCCATGGGTATTCACAAAGTGCCTTGCCCTGTCATTGCCTTTTGCAGTCTTTACGGGATTCAAATTTTTCCCATGTGGATAATCTGTTGATCTGAAGTAGTTGACTTCATTTGAACTTCAACCTGTGGATCTGAATCAGATCTGAGGATCTGAATCAGATCTGACATGGCCACATAACTAGCATTTGAACTGAGCTCCAAGCCCTTCCCCTTACCCATAATGCCCAATGTCTTCTTCCTCCCTTCAGATCTTGTTTGCCGCTGAAACAGCTAGCATCATGGTCTGAGCTCTGCGGGATTTTCTTGGTAAGTGAGCTGTTTTTTGCATCACCTTTTTCTGTCTTTCTGTGCTAATTTCTTTCTATCCTACCTTCCCTACCCGCGTTTGACGTTGGATTAAAAAATAAATAAGTAAATAATTGTTGTCATTTCCCTTTTTGGCCTAATTCTTATAGTTTCATAGTGTGGTACTAGGCTATTTGCCCTGGGGCATTTATAAGCCTAGCCATAGTGATGTGGCTTTCGCCACCCCATGTAATGGTACAAAAGTGTACAGAATAGATTTAGAATACTGTGCCTCTGTCTAGTAGTGACACAGTGAAGACCCCCTTACATAATAGAATTAGTTTACTGTGCCTCTGTCTAGTAGTGACACAGAGATGACCCCTGGGATAAACCTACGATCTCCCATCCACTCGTCCAGATTTTTCTTGAAGAGAGTCAGTGAGAGGCTCTGCCTAACATAAACTGGGATTCTGTTCCAGAGTATGGGAAGCCTCTGAGTTATGAATCTGTCCCTCCGGCATGTCCTATTCATATTTGTGCTGAGGTTCAAATCTTTAGCTCTCATGGTTCTGATTGATTTGGATTTTTTGAGGTGGAGCATGTCCATCAATTCCTGATTGGACATGGCCTTGTACGTCAGGCACAGATCACCTCTGAGTAGGCGGTATGCTACTGAATAGAGTTGGAGTTTCTTTAGTCTGGCAGCATATGACATATGTTTGAGACCCTTGATCCATTTGGTGAGGTACTTTTGGGGTCTCTCTAGCTGTTGCAGGTGCCGGGTGAGGTACATACCAAATGGGGCATTGTACTCAATCATGGGCCTGATAAGGGAGGAGTACAGGGGCACAATGACCTACTTTGATCTGGATGTGAATCCCTTCATGATAAGGTGGGCAAGGTAGAAAGTCTTTCTAACCACTTTGGCAACGTGGGTGTCAAATGAGAGGTCACTATCGACTTGGGTCCCCAAGTCTCTGATTACTTTTTCTATACTCAGTGGGTTACCGCCTATGTGATAATTTGTGGGCACTTTGTTTTTCCCAAAGGGGATGACTATACATTTTTTGGCATTTAGTTTAAGGCCATGACTCCGGCACCAGTTGTCCGTTTCAGTGAGGCCTTTCTGTAGGATGTATGTGTCAGCTGGTGTATCGACTATGGCGCCTAGTTTGCAGTCATCTGCGAACTTTGTCAGCCACAACCCACCCATGTTTGCTTTCACATCTGAGAAATAAATGCCGAACAAGAGGGGTCCCAGGACAGAGCCCTGTGGGGCACCACTTGTCACTGGCTTTGAGTCTGACATGGCTCCAGTGATTTTGACTTTATGGGTTGTATCCTTTAGCCAGTTTGCCACCCATCTTGTGACATATGGATTTACATTTAAGCTGTTGAGCTTGTCTATGATGCCAGAGTGGGGTATTGTGTCGAAAGCTTTAGCCAAGCCCAGGTAGGCTGTATGGACTGCTTTGCCCTCGTCAATGGCTCTAGTGACTGTTTCAAAAAAGTCAACCAGGTTTAAAAGGCAGGATCTGCCTTTTACAAAGCCAAACTGGGGTGGGATCAAGTGTTTGTAAGTCCCCAATGTCTCTGTTTATCAGCTCCATAATGATTCTTTCCATAGCTTTGCAGACCAGGCTGGTTAAGCTTATGGGGCGGTAGTTACCAGGGTCAGTAGAGGTGCCTCCTTTGTGGAGTGGGACTACTGTTGCTGTACGCCAGTTTTCAGGTACATATCCCGAAGTAAGGCTAAGGTAAAATAGCATTTTTATGTGCGGGTTTAGCTCCTCTTGGAGTTCACGTAGCACGCAACCCGGGATACCGTCGGGTCCCATTGATGCTGTGTTTTTAGCTTTGCTGAGAGCGGTTCTCACCTGGACATCTGAGATGACAGGGCGGTTACAGTCAGCTGGGATGAGTATTTCTTCTTTTGGGGGTGAGGGAGGGGAGAAATTTGCACAGAACCTGTCTGCCAGAATGTTGGCAATATCTGTGGGTTCTGTGTATTTTTTGTCACTGTGAACTAACTCTGAACATATCTGAGGGTTTCCGCCCAGGTTTCTAACATAGCTGAAGAAGGCCTTGTGGTTATCTTTAGTGTCCATAGCGATTTTTCTCTCAAAGTTGGCCTTGGATGTTTTTGAGAGAACGTAGCTTTCTACTAGTGCTGATCAGAGATGCCTTCTCTCTGTGGGATTTTGCTCTGTCGTGCAGTAGCTTCCTTCTTTTGTTATACAATTTGTTTATACTGGGGTCCACCAGACAGGACACCTGCCCTTGGTGGAGAGGGTCTTGGTTTTATTAGGGATTGCATGATCCATGCATTCTTGGAGATGTCCGTAGAAAACATTTGTGAAGGATTCTGCATTGTGGGGTGTGGTTTCCACTGTCCCAGTGGGCTTAAAGGATACCATCTCAGTTTTAAGAAGTGTAAAGTCGGCTTTTGAGAAGTTTTTCACTGTAGTCTTTTGTGTTGGGGGTGGAGGTGGGATATGTATATCCAGGGTGATTAGTTTGTGGTCAGACCTCACTAGTGAAGGGTATACTTTCGGTGTGGAGCACTTTGTCCCCATGTTTGTGATGATCAGGTGTAGTATATTATCTCCCCCTGTGCGAGAGGTGACTAGCTGTTCCATTGAGTTTGAATTTATGAATTCCAGGAACCTTTGGGCTAGGGTGTTTGGGCTAGAATAATGCACCCAGTCTATGTTAAGGTGGTAGTTGAAGTCTCCCAATATGATGGTGTTTGGTGAGATTTTCATATTCTCCAATGTCTTCAGGAAGGCTGAGTGGGGTTCCTGAGATTGGGAGGGTGGTCTGTAACATGCTACCAGTTGTATAGCAGTTTTGCCTACGGTTAGTTGCACCTGGATGGTCTGTGATACTTCATGTGTTGCCACTAACCTGGAGGTGTGGGTGGCCTTGATGAATATGGACACTCCCCCTTCCTTTTTAGTTTGGCTCGAGTTTTGGGGCCGAAACGCATGATACGGGGTATAGCCTGGTAGCGCTGGGGTGCTCTCAGGAACCTTGAACCAGGTTTCTTCTTTCTAACTTTGTGTGTGTGTGTGTGTGTGTGTGTGTGTGTGTGTGTGTGTGTGTGTGTGTGTGCGCGCACCTGTGTTTACTGTTAGGAGTATGTCTGATGCCCCTAAACCAGGGTTTAGAAAGTGCATAGAGTGTGGCCATAAACTCTCCCCAGCCGATGGCCACACTCTGTGCGTAGTTTGCCTGGGTACTGCTCATTCGCTTACCCCCTGTCCAATTTGTCCAAGATTCAACCCGCGAGCCTTTAAGGACAGGAGGGATAAGCTTATCCTTAAGGAATTGCTTCTCTCCTTGGGAATGGCAGCCCCTGCACCCCCAGCTTTCGGCCTCTTCTGCTACTACTGCTTCTTCCCCTTCCCGGGCCTCTGGGAATGAAACTTCTGCCAAGAGGCCTGGGGAAGGAGAACGACACCACAAAAAAGACAAACCTAGAAAGCGGTTCCCAGACCACTCTGCTCCAGCGGGGCCACCTCCTGAAACTAAGCCACCCACCAGACTTGAGTACTCCCCAACTCAACTCTCCCAGGTTCTCCCCCGAGCTGGAGGTATCCCAGTCTCCTCTTAGGGCTTCCCCTCATCAGCACTCCCGGCCGGTGTCAGTAGCCTCCTTATCCTTGTTGATCAGGAGCCTTAGCAAGGCTGAAATTGATAGGATAAAGTGGAAGTTCAGCCATACCCA
The DNA here is from genome assembly GCF_019279795.1 of Protopterus annectens. Lineage (NCBI taxonomy): Eukaryota > Metazoa > Chordata > Ceratodontiformes > Protopteridae > Protopterus > Protopterus annectens. The sequence goes on from NC_056747.1 coordinate 1,045,261,426, forward strand.
AATCCAGATGGGAGTCTTAACTGCCCCCTCTCCCTCCGGAGTGGAAGCTCACAGACCTTCTTCACTCCATTAACTTCTCCTTCAATCCGACCTTCAGTTTTGGAGCCGTTGGATCCGAGGAGACTCTGGGTCGGGGAGTCAGTGCCGATGGTACCTTGTACCTCGACGTCGGCCATTGCCTTGAGTGCGTCTGATCCAGTTGCTTCTGAGCTGTCGGAGCCGTAGTCTGTGTCTGATCCAAGGGTGTGCTGTCGGCGATGAGTTTGTGGGAGCACAGTCTTCCCCTCAGCATCTCTGCTCCTGCAGTCTCTGCTCCAACTGCCCCCTGGGGTCTGAGGGGAACGGCTCCTGTTGTCATCTCTCAGGATGTCCGTTCCCCATTGGCCTTGATGTGGTGAAAAGGCTTCTCTTGAGTTCGTTGAGACCTCTGACCATCTCGTCCTCTGACTCCGCTCCGACTCCCTCTGTTTTGGGTATAGCCCCGGCCTTCCTGCCATCAGGGACAGCCTGTGCAGAGTTTGCCTCAGGAAGCTTCCCTGCGGGAGCAGCAAGAGGTTTGCAAGCTCCTCCCAGAGAATGCCACTGAGGAGGTTCCTCGCAAATGGACGTGCAAAAGGAGGCACCTGGAGTCCTCCCCAGAATCCCTTACCCGAAGACACTGATTTGGAGGAAGCGGAAGGTTTCCCCAATCACCCCCCAAACTCCTTCACCAAACGGGGGGGGGGGGGTGGTCTGCCCAAAAACTGACCTCAAGACGAGTCAGTGTTCCTCGAAGCATTCGTTAATCTGATCAGGTGTTTGTTTCTTACTCAAAACTGTTCTTTGGGAAACCAATTTCTAAAGTGACGATTGCTCATTGAATTTCCCAATGCATTATTCGAGCATATTCTATCAAAAGAATTTCCCCTCCAGGTCAGGTGAAAGCAGATTCCACCAGGTCTATGGCCACTTCAGTGGCTTTTTGGTCCAGGATGTCGTTGGATATTTATTCTGCAGGTACTTGATCTTCATCCCATACCTTCATCTCACATTACAAATTGGACATTGTATCTAGGAACAGAGCATCTTTTTGCTCTGCGGTGCTCTGGAATGTCCTTCCATGAAGGCCTCCCAGGTATTGGTAGCTAGTGACTCTGTCCCACAGGTTGAAGATCAAATGAAGTCAACTACTTCAGATAAAGAAGTTATGTACTCACCATGACATTCCACCTGAGTAGTTGTACCATTTGTCTTCAACCCCCCCGTCCTTCCCCCGACCTTGTCACTGTTGTCCTGACCATGTATACAGGAGATGTACATTCCACAGGGGTCCCTCTTATGATTGGTTTAGGATTCTTTGGACTGTCAGTAGTTTCAAGGTCTTGTTGGGTCAGGTGTGTGTTTTTGCTGAGCAGCAAACTCGATCTAAAGGGAGGAAGGAGGCGTGTGGGGTATTATGAGTAAGGGGAAGAGCTTGGAGCTCAAATCAAATGATAGTTATGCGGCCGTGTCAGATCCAATTCAGATCCATAGACCCACAGGTTGAAGACAAATAAAGTACAACTACTCAGATAAAACATTATGGTGAGTACATGACTTCTTTTTTCAAGCTCTTTCAAGAGAGAAAGCTCTGGCAGATCTACATGTCACCATACTCTTGTACACCTTCTGGGATTAATCATGAACTTCAAAAAGTGTCTTTGTGATTCTGTGCCAGGACCTTGTGTTCGTTGGGTGCAAGGCTCAGTATTCTCAGTGGCAGCTTTCTTTCCACTAAACTACAGTTCGTATGAGATTATCTCTAGTCCCATCTTTCCTTAGAGTTGACCTCTGCAAGGGAGATGTTGAGAGACTCCACATGAGTAAAGTTCAGTAGCATCTCAAGTTAATTTAGACTCGGCACAACCACCCCAGAACTTCAAAATTCCTCTCTTGACCTTCATCATGTAGGAGTTTGACCTTCATCATGTAGGAGTTTCTTTGGTGGATCACTCAGATCTCACTCAGTCCAGTAATGCCTTTTTAGGTTCCTGCCTTTTCAAGGAATTTGCATACATGCCTCAGTCCTGGCATATAAGGGGCATATTCCGTGATAATAAACATGAAAGGCCAAGGTGTTTGTTCAAAGAGAGATTGCTAGGACCACATCAATGTCAAGGAAATAAGGAAGTTAAGGCACTTATCTAAGCTGTTCAGTCCTTGCACAGCCTTTAGACTCAGGCCCTATCTGAATTTATATAGACAACAGTATGGTGATGTAGTCCATAAACTATGGGGGATCACAATGTCCTATCATCTCTGTAGATGACTGCTTGGGACATGTCTATATAATACAATCTCTTCCTTCAAGCAGTTTACATCCCCATGAAGAGAAACACAGTTGCTGACTTCTTAAGCAGATCCAGGGCAGACCCTTATGAATGGATGATAAAATGGGGTTTTCCTGCATATTGTCCATCAATAAGATACTCCTCAGATCTTTTTGCCTGCACTCTGAACAGGCAGCTCATGTTGCTTTGCTACTGAGTACCTTGCCCAGAGTTATGGAGAATATAAATCATGTCTTTCTCATGGAAGAGGAGATGGCCTTTATGCTTTGTCTCCCCTCCCCCTGACTCTCAAAGTCCTTCTCAGAATTGAGAAGGACAAGTCAAAAATCTTGTTGGTGACCCATCTTTTGGACCAGACAGCAGTGGTTCTTTCTTTCACTTGACCCAGGTAGTCAACTTAAGTTACTTCACATATTTGACCTGCTCCCACAACACAGGATCTTATTTATTCATCAAAATCTCTAAACCCTGAACTTAACCATTTGGATGGTAGGATATTTATTTTGCTTAGTTAGGTGATACCCATATTACAGAAGACTAGAACTCTTGCTACAAATGGAAAATATGTCCTTT